>NW_028300849.1:0-3584 GCF_049000335.1 Polistes dominula
TGTCACGTCCGGTGACGTCTAAATTCGAATTTCATTCACTACACCCAAAAAGTTTTAAATTTGGTAAACTCTGTCGTATTTGAATATTATTAGTCTGTCTAATTTTTGCGTAAAAGTAATTTGTTAAACTTTAGGTTGTATAATTTTGCAAGAAAATAGTTCTATAAGTACTATGTGAACCTTGCGAGAAAAATTTTTCTTTTTATATATATACATATATCTCATACTGTTTTGTTTTAGTATATAAATTCGATACTTTGTATGTACATTAGTTATTAGATCAATTATAATAGATCATTTTTCGTTCATGCTAATGTACCTTATTTTCACGCTATATATATACTTAAATGTTTGGTAATTATGCTTTTTCTTTTCCATATTGTTATTATTCTTTGTGAAGATAATTCTGTATTTCTTATGAACGACCATCGATAAATTGTATTTTTTG
Organism: Polistes dominula; assembly: GCF_049000335.1. NCBI lineage: Eukaryota > Metazoa > Arthropoda > Insecta > Hymenoptera > Vespidae > Polistes > Polistes dominula. Next base: position 449 of record NW_028300849.1, read on the forward strand.
TAGAATGGATAAAATAGAGTATTGAGAATCCATTGTCGTTCATAGAGGAATCTGCATTACCGACAGTGTCGGTCGGTAACGAGTTTAGTCGATAGGTAATCATCATTTTTTTAATACCGACATTGCGTTCTTCCAGTACTGACTTATCGGTCGACGTTATATTGGAATGGTTGCTTTTAAATTATTATTTCAATGTGCATAAAATATTCATACTTTATTTTATTATATTCGTTACTCATATTCTGTCTGTTCGTGCATTTTTGCTGACGGCGCAGTCCCAGGAGCTCGCGCTTGATAACATTCCAATGTAACTGACACTTATCTTTCTTCGGAGAATTCGCGCTTGATGAAATTCCAATGTAAATATGCTTATTTCTCTTCAGAAGAATTCGCGCTTGATAAAATTCCAATGTAATTAATACCTATTTCTCTTCGAAGAATTCGCGCTTGATAGTAACTAATATTTTTGTCAGCGAATTCTTCTCCTTGACATGGGTCTCACGGTGTGGAAGTCAGTAGTAGGGGAAGCATTTTTGCGTAAGTGGGAGGTACTCCCACTCTTCAGAAAACGGACGCTTCTTGCGATGCTGCGTTCGTCCATGAAGTCGATCCATTTCCCTTAAATTATCATCGAGTACGTGTCTAACACTTAAAAAAAAAAAAAAAAAAAAAAAAAAAAAAAAAAAAAAAAAAAAAAAAAAAAAAAAAAAAAAAAAAAAAAAAAAAAAAAAAAAAAAAAAAAAAGTCCACCTTATATCATTATTAAGTACGTGTCAAAAATTTGTCTTAAGTTTTTGTTCTAGTACTCCAAAGTGTACTTATCAATCCCACCTTATATAATTATTGAGTACGTTTCTTAAATTTGTCTAATGTTCGTTTAGTTTTGATTTTAAGTATTATTATATTAACCTACTACTGCGTGTGTCTAAATCGTGTGTTCGTGAGTTGAACGGAATTTGCCTGGTGTGATCTGATTTGATTGTCGACGATTTATGAATATTAATTTGGTATTATAACTTAGGTTGATTTACAATCAGTTTACTTAAATTTTCTTACTAAGTTCTCTCTCTCTTGTTTAATAGAACTTAGTCATTGACTTTGAACATTTTATTCTTAGTTATTATTGCTATCATAAATCTTTGCAAGCCTAAGTCCTTTATTTGTTACCAAATTAATATTCCGTTAACATTGTTCATTAATAATTGTGTGTGTGTGCAACAAGGTGTTTATTGTGTAACAATTTAAATCTAAATTTAAATTTTAAAATATACTATATTGTTATTCTACATTGTGATTGTGATTTAACAACTGCACCCTTCCCTCAAACGCCAATTTCAGTCAGCATATTTGGATTGCATCTCTCATTGGCCAGCACCGGAAACCAGGTAAGAATTAAAGATTTGGTTAACATCCAGGGTTGAGTTTTCTTTGACATATTGACGTCCGACGCTCCGGTATCCGCGAGTAAAGCCTATCCCGGGTAAAGTACTGGATAAGCAGGCTGACCCAAAAACAGGCATTGACTTTCTTTCTCTTATCCGAGTAAACGACTGTAAGGTCGTGACCGGTTGAGAAATCTCTAAATTCGTTCTTACTCCTCAAGTAAGAACTGGTGACAGCGGCCACTCGTGAAATCTCTTCTCGAGACGTAACAAGTAACATAAAAAATTGGTGACAGCGGGGGTGGGATTGCCCAAAATTGGTGGGATAGCCCAACAATACGGTTTTGTCACCTCGCGATACTCGTAGTTTGTCGGATATTTGCTACGGTTTACTTACTTGGACTTTTCGGATTGTTTCGTATAAATTTTGTTTTTTTTTTGTTTGTTTGTTTAAACTAAATTTTTACAATTTAAAATGGCATCGGAACGTGCACGCGCTGGAGCAGAATCTCCAATTGGAACTAGTAGGGAATTTTTGGATAAGGAAAGCGAAATCAGACGGAAGATGGAAGATATAATGCTGATTCAAGAGCAGTTAGGCAAAGTTCAGATAGAAATATTTAAAAGACAGGAGGAACTAGACAAGAGGGAATCAGAAATCGAAGCACAAAGGCGGGAACTAGCGCGAAGAGAGCGCAGATTAGAAATTGGGGGAGGAGAGAATCAAAGATCAGATGATGAATATTCGGGCGACTTCCGAGGATTTGAGAGGACGCGTACTCCGGTGGATTCATTTATCACAGTATCCCGGACGCCCGGTGTCTCCCGAGGCGGGTCGCCTCGCCCAGTTCCCGCGCGAAGACGTTCGATAACGCCCGTCGACGATATGGATAAGTATAATTTGGAAATGAATCGCCTTAGGCGAGAGAACGAGTTATTAAGGGAGTACATTGGCCTCCTCGCGACCACCAACCCCACAACCGCGTAGCGGTTGCCCGTCGATTAAAATTCGCGAAATTACAGAGGGGGTTCCGAAGTTTGACGGCCACAATATTTCCGTAAACCAGTTCGCGAGAGCATGTAAAAGGGCTCTCGATTCGTTGCCCGAAAACTATTCTGACGAATTAGAAAACTCGTTAACAAGATCGTTGATTTCGAAGTTAAGTGGGCATGCTTACGTCGTTATTGAACATATAAAAGTGACTCGAGTGGAACAGTTAATTGAACGTTTGAAAGACGCGTTCTTACCATCGTACGGCGCAAATTACTATCGCGGACAATTGGCAACCGAATTTAAGAAACCAGGAGAACACGTCCTTGATTATTTTAGTAGAATCCGTGATTTGACGCAGTCGATCATTGACGAAGAATCGAAGCAGGTTAGGTAGTGATTGGAACGCTCTGTAGAACGAAAAATAGAGGAGGGAGGCTTTAGACGCCTTTGGAAGGGGCCTTTCTCCTGAGTATCGCACATCATTGCGCTTTGAAAAATATCACGACTTTAGCTCAGCGTTGGTTTGTCTTTTAAAAATCGATAAACAGATACAGGCTGATGCGGCTAGGAACAAGTTATCGGTCGTTAAAGATAGTAACCCAAAAGTAAGGGTGATTAGACAGGTTGTGGTATGCAACTTTTGTGGAAAGCGCGGACATAGTGAAAACTATTGTTGGAAAAAGAATAGTAAAGGGAAAGATCGCAGTGAACCGAGCGGAAGTAGAAGTAATTCTCCTCGAAACGTTAGGAGTTCATTTCG
>NW_028300852.1:0-6868 GCF_049000335.1 Polistes dominula
ATAAAATTGTCTACAAAACATAATATTTGTAAAATCGCTCTATCTTGCTTAGTTTTTGAGATATTTTTAAAAAATGTAAAAAAAGGTGGAAATTTGTTTTTGGTATTTTTTTAAAAATATCTCCAAAAGTAAGGGAGATACAATATCTTTGTATAAAACCTTTTTTGTACGAAATAAAATTGTCTATAAAACATAATATTTGTAAAATCGCTCTTTATTGCTTAGTTTTTAAGGTAATTTAAAAAATGTAAAAAAAAGGTGGGAATTTGTTTTTGTTATTTTTTTAATATATCTCCACAAGTAAGGGAGATACAATATCTTTGTATAAAAACTTTTTTGTAGGAAATAAAATTGTCTACAAAACATAATATTTGTAAAATCGCTCTATCATGCTTAGTTTTTGAGATATTTTAAAAAATGTAAAAAAAAGGTGGGAATTTGTTTTTTATTTTTTAAAAATATCTCCACAAGTAAGGGAGATACAATATCTTTGTATAAAATCTTTTTTGTAGGAAATAAAATTGTCTACAAAACATAATATTTGTAAAATCGCTCTATCATGCTTAGTTTTTGAGATATTTTAAAAAATGTAAAAAAAGGTGGGAATTTGTTTTTTATTTTTTAAAAATATCTTCGAAAAGTAAGGGAGATACAATATCTTTGTATAAAACCTTTTTTGTAGGAAATAAAATTGTCTACAAAACATAATATTTGTAAAATCGCTCTATCTTGCTTAGTTTTTGAGATATTTTAAAAAATGTAAAAAAAAGTGGGTATTTGTTTTTTATTTTTTAAAAATATCTCCACAAGTAAGGGAGATACAATATCTTTGTATAAAAACTTTTTTGTACGAAATAAAATTGTCTATAAAACATATTATTTTTGAAATCGCTTTTTCTTGCTTAGTTTTTAAGAAAATTTAAAAAATGTAAAAAAAAGGTGGGAATTTGTTTTTGTTATTTTCTTAATATATATCGAAAAGTAAGGGAGATACAATATCTTTGTATGTAACCTTTTTTGTAGGAAATAAAATTGTCTACAAAACATAATATTTGTAAAATCGCTCTATCATGCTTAGTTTTTGAGATATTTTAAAAAATGTAAAACAAGGTGGGAATTTGTTTTTTATTTTTTAAAAATATCTCCACAAGTAAGGGAGATACAATATCTTTGTATAAAAACTTTTTTGTAGGAAATAAAATTGTCTACAAAACATAATATTTGAAAAATCGCTCTATCATGCTTAGTTTTTGAGATATTTTAAAAAATGTAAAAAAAGGTGGGAATTTGTTTTTTATTTTTTAAAAATATTTCGAAAAATAAGAAAGATACAATATCTTTGTATGTAACCTTTTTTGTAGGAAATAAAATTGTCTACAAAACATAATATTTGTAAAATCGCTCTATCATGCTTAGTTTTTAAGATATTTTAAAAAATGTAAAAAAAGGTGGGAATTTGTTTTTTATTTCTTAAAAATATTTCGAAAAATAAGAAAGATACAATATCTTTGTATGTAACCTTTTTTGTAGGAAATAAAATTGTCTACAAAACATAATATTTGTAAAATCGCTCTATCATGCTTAGTTTTTGAGATATTTTAAAAAATGTAAAAAAAGGTGGGAATTTGTTTTTTATTTTTTAAAAATATCTCCACAAGTAAGGGAGATACAATATCTTTGTATAAAAACTTTTTTGTAGGAAATAAAATTGTCTACAAAACATAATATTTGTAAAATCGCTTTATCATGCTTAGTTTTTGAGATATTTTAAAAAATGTAAAAAAAAGTGGGAATTTGTTTTTTATTTTTTAAAAATATCTCCACAAGTAAGGGAGATACAATATCTTTGTATGTAACCTTTTTTGTAGGAAATAAAATTGTCTACAAAACATAATATTTGTAAAATCGCTCTATCATGCTTAGTTTTTGAGATATTTTAAAAAATGTAAAAAAAGGTAGGAATTTGTTTTTTATTTTTTAAAAATATCTCCACAAGTAAGGGAGATACAATATCTTTGTATAAAAACTTTTTTGTACGAAATAAAATTGTCTATAAAACATATTATTTTTGAAATCGCTTTTTCTTGCTTAGTTTTTAAGAAAATTTAAAAAATGTAAAAAAAGGTGGGAATTTGTTTTTGTTATTTTCTTAATATATATCGAAAAGTAAGGGAGATACAATATCTTTGTATGTAACCTTTTTTGTAGGAAATAAAATTGTCTACAAAACATAATATTTGTAAAATCGCTCTATAATGCTTAGTTTTTGAGATATTTTAAAAAATGTAAAACAAGGTAGGAATTTGTTTTTTATTTTTTAAAAATATCTCCACAAGTAAGGGAGATACAATATCTTTGTATAAAAACTTTTTTGTAGGAAATAAAATTGTCTACAAAACATAATATTTGTAAAATCGCTCTATCATGCTTAGTTTTTGAGATATTTTAAAAAATGTAAAAAAAGGTGGGTATTTGTTTTTTATTTTTTAAAAATATCTCCACAAGTAAGGGAGATACAATATCTTTGTATAAAAACTTTTTTGTACGAAATAAAATTGTCTACAAAACATAATATTTGTAAAATCGCTCTATCATGCTTAGTTTTTGAGATATTTTAAAAAATGTAAAAAAAGGTGGGAATTTGTTTTTTTATTTCTTAAAAATATTTCGAAAAATAAGAAAGATACAATATCTTTGTATGTAAACTTTTTTGTAGGAAATAAAATTGTCTACAAAACATAATATTTGTAAAATCGCTCTATCATGCTTAGTTTTTGAGATATTTTAAAAAATGTAAAAAAAGGTGGGAATTTGTTTTTTATTTTTTAAAAATATCTCCACAAGTAAGGGAGATACAATATCTTTGTATAAAAACTTTTTTGTAGGAAATAAAATTGTCTACAAAACATAATATTTGTAAAATCGCTCTATCATGCTTAGTTTTTGAGATATTTTAAAAAATGTAAAAAAAGGTGGGAATTTGTTTTTTATTTTTTAAAAATATCTCGACAAGTAAGGGAGATACAATATCTTTGTATGTAACCTTTTTTGTAGGAAATAAAATTGTCTACAAAACATAATATTTGTAAAATCGCTCTATCTTGCTTAGTTTTTGAGATATTTTAAAAAATGTAAAAAAAGGTGGGAATTTGTTTTTTTATTTTTTAAAAATATCTTCGACAAGTAAGAGAGATACAATATCTTTGTATGTAACCTTTTTTGTAGGAAATAAAATTGTCTACAAAACATAATATTTGTAAAATCGCTCTATCATGCTTAGTTTTTGAGATATTTTAAAAAATGTAAAAAAAAGTGGGTATTTGTTTTTTATTTTTTAAAAATATCTCCACAAGTAAGGGAGATACAATATCTTTGTATAAAAACTTTTTTGTACGAAATAAAATTGTCTATAAAACATATTATTTTTGAAATCGCTTTTTCTTGCTTAGTTTTTAAGAAAATTTAAAAAATGTAAAAAAAGGTGGGAATTTGTTTTTGTTATTTTCTTAATATATATCGAAAAGTAAGGGAGATACAATATCTTTGTATGTAACCTTTTTTGTAGGAAATAAAATTGTCTACAAAACATAATATTTGTAAAATCGCTCTATAATGCTTAGTTTTTGAGATATTTTAAAAAATGTAAAACAAGGTAGGAATTTGTTTTTTATTTTTTAAAAATATCTCCACAAGTAAGGGAGATACAATATCTTTGTATAAAAACTTTTTTGTAGGAAATAAAATTGTCTACAAAACATAATATTTGAAAAATCGCTCTATCATGCTTAGTTTTTGAGATATTTTAAAAAATGTAAAAAAAGGTGGGAATTTGTTTTTTAATTTTTTAAAAATATTTCGAAAAATAAGAAAGATACAATATCTTTGTATGTAACCTTTTTTGTAAGAAATAAAATTGTCTACAAAACATAATATTTGTAAAATCGCTCTATCATGCTTAGTTTTTGAGATATTTTAAAAAATGTAAAAAAAGGTGGAAATTTTTTTTTATTTCTTAAAAATATTTCGAAAAATAAGAAAGATACAATATCTTTGTATGTAACCTTTTTTGTAGGAAATAAAATTGTCTACAAAACATAATATTTGTAAAATCGCTCTATCTTGCTTAGTTTTTGAGATATTTTAAAAAATGTAAAAAAAGGTGGGAATTTGTTTTTTATTTTTTAAAAATATCTCCACAAGTAAGGGAGATACAATATCTTTGTATAAAAACTTTTTTGTAGGAAATAAAATTGTCTACAAAACATAATATTTGTAAAATCGCTCTATCATGCTTAGTTTTTGAGATATTTTAAAAAATGTAAAAAAAAGTGGGAATTTGTTTTTTATTTTTTAAAAATATCTCCAAAAGTAAGGGAGATACAATATCTTTGTATGTAACCTTTTTTGTAGGAAATAAAATTGTCTACAAAACATAATATTTGTAAAATCGCTCTTTCTTGCTTAGTTTTTGAGATATTTTAAAAAATGTAAAAAAAGGTGGGAATTTGTTTTTTATTTTTTAAAAATATCTTCCAAAAGTAAGGGAGATACAATATCTTTGTATAAAAACTTTTTTGTAGGAAATAAAATTGTCTACAAAACATAATATTTGTAAAATCGCTCTATCATGCTTAGTTTTTGAGATATTTTAAAAAATGTAAAAAAAGGTGGGAATTTGTTTTTTATTTTTTAAAAATATCTCCACAAGTAAGGGAGATACAATATCTTTGTATAAAAACTTTTTTGTACGAAATAAAATTGTCTATAAAACATATTATTTTTGAAATCGCTTTTTCTTGCTTAGTTTTTAAGAAAATTTAAAAAATGTAAAAAAAGGTGGGAATTTGTTTTTGTTATTTTCTTAATATATATCGAAAAGTAAGGGAGATACAATATCTTTGTATGTAACCTTTTTTGTAGGAAATAAAATTGTCTACAAAACATAATATTTGTAAAATCGCTCTATAATGCTTAGTTTTTGAGATATTTTAAAAAATGTAAAACAAGGTAGGAATTTGTTTTTTATTGTTTAAAAATATCTCCACAAGTAAGGGAGATACAATATCTTTGTATAAAAACTTTTTTGTAGGAAATAAAATTGTCTACAAAACATAATATTTGAAAAATCGCTCTATCATGCTTAGTTTTTGAGATATTTTAAAAAATGTAAAAAAAGGTGGGAATTTGTTTTTTATTTTTTAAAAATATCTCCACAAGTAAGGGAGATACAATATCTTTGTATAAAACCTTTTTTGTAGGAAATAAAATTGTCTACAAAACATAATATTTGTAAAATCGCTCTATCATGCTTAGTTTTTGAGATATTTTAAAAAATGTAAAAAAAGGTGGGAATTTGTTTTTTATTTTTTAAAAATATCTCCACAAGTAAAGGAGATACAATATCTTTGTATAAAAACTTTTTTGTAGGAAATAAAATTGTCTACAAAACATAATATTTGTAAAATCGCTCTTTCTTGCTTAGTTTTTGAGATATTTTAAAAAATGTAAAAAAAGGTGGGAATTTGTTTTTTATTTCTTAAAAATATCTCGAAAAATAAGAGAGATACAATATCTTTGTATGTAACCTTTTTTGTAGGAAATAAAATTGTCTACAAAACATAATATTTGTAAAATCGCTCTATCATGCTTAGTTTTTGAGATATTTTAAAAAATGTAAAAAAAAGTGGGAATTTGTTTTTTATTTTTTAAAAATATCTCAACAAGTAAGGGAGATACAATATCTTTGTATATAACCTTTTTTGTAGGAAATAAAATTGTCTATAAAACATAATATTTGTAAAATTGCTCTATCATGCTTAGTTTTTGAGATATTCTAAAAAATGTAAAAAAAAGTGGGTATTTGTTTTTTATTTTTTAAAAATATCTCCACGAGTAAGGGAGATACAATATCTTCGTATAAAAACTTTTTTGTAGGAAATAAAATTGTCTACAAAACATAATATTTGAAAAATCGCTCTATTATGCTTAGTTTTTGAGATAATTTAAAAAATGTAAAAAAAAGGTGGGAATTTTTTTTTTTATTTCTAAAAAATATCTTCGAAAAATAAGAAAGATACAATATCTTTGTATGTAACCTTTTTTGTAGGAAATAAAATTGTCAACAAAACATAATATTTGTAAAATCGCTCTATCTTGCTTAGTTTTTGAGATATTTTAAAAAATGTAAAACAAGGTGGGTATTTGTTTTTTTATTTTTTAAAAATATCTCCACAAGTAAGGAGATACAATAATTCTTCGTATAAAACTTTTTTTGTCGGAAATGAAATTGTTTACAAAACATAATAATTAAAAAATCGCTCTATCATGCTTAGTTTTTGAGATATTTTAAAAAATGTAAAAAGAGTTGGGAAGTTGTTTTTTATTTCTTAAAAATATTTCCAAAAGTACGAGAGATACAATATCTTTGTATGTAACCTTTTTTGTAGGAAATAAAATTGTCAACAAAACATAATATTTGAAAAATCGCTCTATCATGCTTAGATTTTGAGATATTTTAAAAAATGTAAAAAAAGGTGGGAATTTGTTTTTTATTTCTTAAAAATTTCTCGAAAAATAAGAAAGATAGAATATCTTTGTATGATACCTATTTTGTAAGAAATAAAATTGTCTACAATACATAATATTTGTAAAATCGCTCTATCATGCTTAGTTTTTTGAGATATTTTAAAAAATGTAAAACAAGGTAGGAATTTGTTTTTTATTTTTTAAAAATATTTCCAAAAGTAAGAAAGATACAATATCTTTGTATGAAACCTTTTTTGTTCAGAAATAAAATCGTCTAAAAAACATAATACTTGAAAAATCGCTCTATCAAGCTTAGTTTTTGAGATATTTTAAAAAATGTAAA
>NW_028300853.1:0-8632 GCF_049000335.1 Polistes dominula
ATGTTCGATTCAGACGACAGTCTTACTAAATTTGACATTAGACAAACTGCGGACGACGACGGGGACTGTGACGTCAACGAGACAGCTGACAGAGTGACTGGTCTTACTTCATCGTCATCTGATACAGTCGATCCAGTTAGCAGGACGGTAACGGACGATGAAGGCTCTGACGTCGACGATACGGATGACTCATCCGCGTATGACAGACTTTACTCCCCGCAGACTGAGACCGAACATAACACGCATTTAAGAATGCTAACAGACAATGTAGGAGTCACAAGAGATTCGCTAAATTTAAGACACGATAATTTAGTTATTTTTACAGATCTAGTCGGAACTCCGTGTGACGAAGGGGCAAAGACTTTAAGTAAAATACATAAGCTTCCGAAATTTGAAGAACTGGTGCTGGGACGCGCTAAAGTGGTGAAATTCGGCAAATATAAGCTAATCGCGATCCCCATTAAAGAACGGGCAATAAATGCCACTAAATTTGAAACGCTGGTTGAAGCTATTGGGTCTTTGCTATCCGTCACACGCGAGCTTGGGTTAACATCAGTCAGCATCTCGAGGACCCAAGGTTTGGACGGAATTTCATGGTTACGAATCTTGAGAAAAATTATTAATACATTCGAAAATGAAAACTGTAAAATAGTTGTTTGTAATAATGAAGTATCTATTCCAGAGACGGAAAAGAGGGAGGACATTATAGCGGAATGCCACTCCTCGCCTATCGGTGGTCACAAAGGTGTGACAAAAACGTATAATCGTATTCGACAAAAATATCATTGGCCAAATATGAAAAAAGATATTCAAGAATTTATAAATATTTGTGAAAGTTGTCAAATTAAGAAATTAGTTAGAATTAAATCCAAAGAGCCAATGATATTAACCGATACGCCAGGAGCGGCATTCGACAAGATTGCCATGGACATCGTGGGCCCGTTACAGGAGACAAAGATGGGTAATAAATATGTACTCACTATTCAGGATGCACTAACAAAATATTTCATTGCGGTACCTCTAAAATCAATTACGTCCGTCGACATCGCAGAAGGTCTAGTTCATAACTTTTGTAATATTTTCGGGGCTCCACGATCAATTTTGACACAGACCAGGGCACAAATTTTACAGGTTCTTTACTAAGGGCAATATCAAAACAATATAATTGTAAGCAGATTAAAACCACTGCATTTCATCCGCAATCGAACGGATCTTTGGAACGTTCTCATATTGTCCTTATTGAATATTGGGGCACATTATATTAATAAAAGAAGCGAGTGGGATAAGCGGCTCACCCATGCAATGTTCGCTTATAATACTAGCACGCATGAGGGAACAAGATTCACCCCTCATGAATTGTTCTTTGGTAAACAGGCAAATGTGCCATCAGTAGATGTTATAACAGGAATCAATTTTAGAAGATACCTACTTAGAATATTATTTGGATTTAGTTAATAAAATAAGAACCGCACAAAAGGCGGCAAGACAGAACTTGGTGGGAGCTAAAATTAAATCTAAATATTATTATGATAGAAAATGCTAGAGGTCAAAAGCTTAAAGTTGGTCAGGATGTCTATCTTTTAAAACAGCCAATGCCTAAATTAAAAAACCAATATACTGGTCCCCACTCAGGTCCTAGAAGTGCTACCCAAAAATAACATCAAAATTAGTTATAAAGGTAAAAGTAAGATTGTTCATAAAGATAAGCTAAAATTGTCGAAATCTAAAATGTAGTTTTCTTTCGTAAATATTTGTATATTAAAATATTTTGCTAACATATTTGTTTTGCCACTGACTGTACATTATCACCAGGAAGGATGAATTCCAAGGTTTGCTACGTCATCCTTTGTTGCGTCACGACGGCCTTCGCTCTCTTGGGTTACGACTGTGGTGGAAATTCTGCCAACATCAGCACGGTATCATTGCTGGAGACCGGGGAGTGTAATCTACCCGTGTCATCGCCCAACAAGTCGGTGACGTACTGGCAGCTGTTACAGCTTTGACAGACTATGATAATGTGCGCGTATATCAGTGCAGAGTGGAAATAGACAGAACAATTTATTACTGTGGAATGAGTTCGCATATCTCAGCGGTTCATAACGGTCGACGCATTTATTTACTCGAAGTGTCTTCGAACGTTTGTAAAAGTATGATAAATACCGGTACACTTTCGTTGAACTCATTCACACAGATTAGTGGACTACGTGTTAACCTTGAGCGACTTTCGAAGTGTTACGTTAGCGGGTTCCATTACCACCGACGGTAGGCATTAAGGCACCCAATATTCGGATACCGACGGTACGTGGGACAGTGTATATGTTCAAAGTGTAGTGCGCACAGACATTAGAATATACACGGGAATAGTGAAAAGTGGTGAGAACTCTATTTCAAGGAGAGGATATATATCGTGCACTTTTTCAGAGGGAAACGTGTTTCACGGACGAAAACGGTTGTGTATTTTGGACAGTTGTTCCCGGTTCGTCGTGTAATTTTGAACGATATACGGCACTGTATGAGGGGTCCGCCACCAAAGTGACGTCTTCAATCGCAATCTCACATATTACAACAATGTACTCGGTGACGGAGGGAGACACTGCCTTCGCGTTGATGGGTAAAAACGAGCTTCACATTTGCGGGTATACTCTGGTCACTACTGAACATCCCAAACTTTTTATCTTGGAAACAACAAGTGGTCATATGTTTACGTCAAAGGCGAAAATAACACCCCAAAACATGGATTTGTTTGCCTATATAAATTCAAAGTTCGTATACGTTGAGAAGCACCACCGTGACCAGCTGGAGTCTCTCATATAAACATCTTACAACAGAAGTGTAACCTAGAACAACAGGTGGTTCGAAACGCGTTGGCATTTGCGAACATTCTCCCAGATGTTTTTGCGTACACGGTCATGAAGAGGCCGGGGTACATGGCGGTGGTGGCCGGTGAAGTCGCGCATATTGTCAAGTGCACCCCTATTCCAGTGAAAATAAGACATTCGGAATTATGTTATAGAGAACTTCCCGTGATATATCAAAATTTAAGTGTTTATTTAAAACCAAAGTCGAGAATTTTAGTTAGAAAAGGTACTGAAGTACCGTGCAGCGCACTACTGCCACCAGGAATATTTGACCGAGGGAACCTGGTATCAGCTGCTACCCAAGCCAACATACGTAAAGGATCCCCAAATTCTACTGCCAGACACGGATGTGGTCTGGAGATACATCGATGCGGGATCGCTCGCGACTAGTGGGATTTATACACAGGTGGCGGATTTGGACGATCTCCGGGACCATGTAATGTTCCCTGTTGAGCAACCGTCTATTTTGAACACTATCGCGAGAGGAGCAGCTGGACATAAAGTGAAAGTTGGGACACGTTAAATCTTGTGGATTTTGTGGGTGAAAAAGGTGTTAGTGAATTAGCAGAAAGTGTGACCTCTAAACTTTGGAACGGTCTATTAAAATTCGGAACGTGGTCAGTTCTGCTATTCTTGGAATTGTGCTTATTTTTAAAGTAGTGAAATTGATCATAGACTCTGTTCTTCGAGTGGTACGCCCTGCACACAGTTTATGGTTGGAGTTTACATATGTTGGGTGCAGTTTGGGGCTCAATCACGAGCCTACTCCTCCATTTGGGGCGCGGGAAGGATGCTCGGCCCACTCCAAAAATTCGGACAATGGAATTGAACTTCAGTCGGTGTGCACGGAGACACCAGAACCTTCAAGCGGTAACTCCAGGGCCACGCAACCTACCTTGGATTCGAGAGGCTGCCAGACAGAAAATACACCTGGTAAGCGGGTTCAATTTCATATGGATGACGAAATCACTCAGAAATTTCGTTCGTTGCGAAGACCACGGGAGTAAATCCCATGGTTCTCTCTTCTTAAGAGGGGGAGGTGTCACGTCCAGTGACGTCTAAATTCGAATTTCAGTGCACTACACCCAAAAATTTTAAATTTGGTAAACTCTGTCGTATTTGAATATTATTAGTCTGTTTAATTTTCGCGTAAAAGTAATTTGTTAAACTTTTAGTTCGTATAATTTTGCGTGAAAATAGTTCTATAAGTACTATGTAAACCCTGCGAGATAAATTTTTCTTTTTATATATATACATATATCTCGATACTGTTTGTTTTAGTATATAAATTCGATACTTTGTATGTACATTAGTTATTAGATCAATTATAATAGATCATTTTTGTTTGCGCTAATGTACCTTATTTTCACGCTATATATACTTAAATATTTGGTAATTATGCTTTTCTTTTCCATATTGTTATTATACTTTGTAAAGATAACTCTGTATTTCCTATGAACGACCATCGATAAATTGTATTTTGTAGAGTGGATAAATTGGAGTATTGAGAATCCATTGTCGTTCATAGAGAAATCTGCATTACCGACAGTGTCGGTCGGTAACTAGTTTAGTCGATAAGTAAATGTCGGTAATACCGACATTGCGTTCTTCCAGTACTGACTAATCGGTCGACGTTATAATGGAATGATTGTTTTTAAATTATTATTTCAATGCATATAAAATATTCATACTTTATTATATTATATTCGTTATTCATATTCTGTCTGCACGTGCATTTTTGCTGACGGCGCAGTCCCAGGAGCTCGCGCTTGATAACATTCCAATGTAACTGACACTTATCTTTCTTCGGAGAATTCGCGCTTGATAAAATTCCAATGTAAGTACATCGTATTTTTCTTTCAAGAATTCGTTTTTGATAAAATTCCAGCGTAAGTAATACCTATTTCTCTTCGAAGAATTCGCGCTTGATAGTAACTAATATTTTTGTCAGCGAAATTTTTTCCTTGACTTGGAAGTCTCACGGTGTGGAAGTCAGTAGTGGAGGAAGCATTTTTGCGTAAGTGGGAGTGTACTCCCACTTTTCCGGAACGGACGCTTCTTGCGATGCTACGTTCGTCCACGAAGTCAGTCCACCATATACAGTAATTTTTTTTTTTTTTTTTTTTTTTTTTTTTTTTTTTTTTTTTTTTTTTTTTTTTTTTTTTTTTTTTTTTTTGGGTGGATTGAGTACGTGTCTAAGATTTGTCTAAGAGTAGTCTAGTTTTGTACTACAAGTTTCTAAGTCCATTTATAAGTCCACCATATATGATCATTTAGTACATGTCAAATATTTGTCTTAAGTTTTGTTCTAGTACTCCAAGTGTACTTATAAAGTCCACCTTATATAATTATTGGAGTTCGTTTTTTAAATTTGTCTAATATTCGTTTAGTTTTGATTTTAAGCATTATTATATTAATCTATTACTGCGTATATCTAAATCGTGTATTCTTGAGTTGAACGGCATCTTGCCTGGTGTGATCTTTATTCGATTATCGACGATTTATGAATATTAACTTGGTATTTTAACTTAGGTTGATTTACAATCAGTTTATTTAAATTTTGTTACCAAGTTTTCTCTCTCTTGTTTAATAGAACTTAGTCATTGACTTTGAACATTTTAATCTTAGTTATTATTGTTATCATAAATCTTTACAAGCCTAAGTCCTTTATTTATTACCAAATTAATATTCCGTTGACATTGTTCATTAATAATTGTGTGTGTGCGTGCAACAAGGTGTTTATTGTGTAACAATTTAAATCTAAATTTAAATTTTAAAATATACTATAATTGTTATTCTACATTGTGATTGTGATTTAACGACTGCACCCTTCCTTCAAACGCCAATTTCAGTCAACATATTTGGATTGTATCTCTCATTGGCCAGCACCGGAAACCAGGTAAGAATTAAAGATTTGGTTAACATCCAGGGTTGAGTTTTCTTTGACATATTGACGTCCGACGCTCCGGTATCCGCGAGTAAGTGCCTATCCCGTGCAAAGTACTGGATATCCAGGCTGACCCAAAAACAGGTACTGACTTTCTTTCTCTTATCCGAGTAAACGACTGTTAGGTCGTGACCGGTTGAGAAGTCTCTAAATTCGTTCTTACTCTTCAAGTAGGAACTGGTGACAGCGGCCACTCGTGAAATCTCTTCTCGAGACGTAACACTTTTTTTTTTTTTTTTAAAAAGGGGTTGTAATATGTGAGATTGCGATTGATGACGTCACTTTTGCGGCGGACCCCTTTTCGTGCTGTATATCGTTCAAAATTACACGATGAACCGGGAACAACTGTCCAAAATGCACAACCGTTTTCGTCCGTGAAACACGTTCCCTCTGAAAAAGTGCACGATATATGTCCTCTAAGAGAAATCAAGTTCTCACCACTTTTCACTATTCTCGTGTATATTCTAATGTCTAAAGTGTTCTGTACTCTTCTTGAACAACCACACTGTCCCACGTACCGTCGGTATCCGAATATTGGGTGCCTTGACACCTACCGTCGGTGGTAATGGAACCCGCTAACGTAACACTTCGAAAGTCTGTCGAGTTAACACGTAGTCCACTAATCTGTGTGAATGAGTTCAACGAAAGTGTACTGGTATTTATCATACTTTTACAAACGTTCGAAGACACTTCGAGTAAATAAATGCGTCGACCGTTATGAACTGCTGAGATATGCGAACTCACTCCTCGTTATTAATAAATTGAAAGTTCTTGTCTATTTCCACCTTGCACTGATATACGCGCACATGAACATAGTCTGTCAGCTGTAACAGCTGCACGTACGTCACTGACTTGTTGAGCGATGACATTTTTTGCATTACACTCCTCGGTCTCCAGCAATGATACCGTGCTGATGTTGGCAGAATTTCCACCACAGTCGTAACCCAAGAGAGCGAAGGCTGTCGTGACGCAACAAAGGATGACGTAGCAAACCTTGGAATTCATCCTTCCTGGTGATAATGTATACATATCAGTGGCAAAACAAATATGTTAGCAAAATATTTTAATATGCTGTTATTTACGAAAGAAGACTACCTTTTAGATTTCGACAATTTTAGCTTATCTTTATGAACAATCTTACTTTTACCTTTATAACTAATTTTGATGTTATTTTTGGGTAGCACTTGTTGGACCTGGTGGGGACCAGTATATTGATTTCCCAATTTAGACGTTGGCTGTTTCAAAAGATAGACATCCTGACCAACTTTAAGCTTTTGACCTCTAGTATTTACTGTGATAATAATATTTAGATTTAATTTTAGCTCCCACCAAGTTCTGTCTTAGCCTATTTTTGTGCGGTTCTTATTTTATTAACTAAATCCAAATAATATTCTAAGTAGGTATCTTCTAAATTGATTCCTGTTATAACATCTACCGATGGCACATTTGCCTGTTTACCAAAAACCAATTCATGAGGGGTGAATCTTGTTCCCTCATGCGTGCTAGTATTATAAGCGAACATTGCATGGGTGAGCCACTTATCCCACTCGCTTCTTTTATTAATATAATGTTTTAAATATTCAATAAGGATAATATGAGAACGTTCCAAAGATCCGTTCGATTGCGGATGAAAATGTATTAGTTTTAATCTGCTTACAATTATATTGTTTTGATATTGCCCTTAGTAAAGAACCTGTAAAATTTGAGCCCTGGTTTTTCACTAAACTGACTGTGGAGCCCCGAAAATATTGGGAAAGTCAGGAACCTAGACCGGGGGAGATGTCGACGGACGTAATTGATTTTAGAGGTACCGCAATGAAATATTTTGCTAGTGCATCCTGAATAGTGAGTACATATTTATTACCCATCTTTGTCTCCTGTAACGGGCCCACGATGTCCATGGCAATCTTGTCGAATGCCGCTCCTGGCGTATCGGTTAATATCATTGGCTCTTTGGATTTAATTCTAACTAATTTCCCAATTTGACAACTTTCACAAATATTTATAAATTTTTTAACATCTTTTTTCATATTTGGCCAATGATATTTTTGTCGAATACGATTATACGTTTTTGTCACACCTTTCTGCAATTCACCGATAGGCGAGGAGTGGCATTCCGCTATAATGTCCTCCCTCTTTTCCGTCTCTGGAATAGATACTTCATTATTACAAACAACTATTTTACAGTTTTCATTTTCGAATGTATTAATAATTTTTCTCAAGATTCGTAACCATGAAATTCCGTCCAAACCTTGGGTCCTCGAGATGCTGACTGATGTTAACCCAAGCTCGCGTGTGACGGATAGCAAAGACCCAATAGCTTCAACCAGCGTTTCAAATTTAGTGGCATTTATTGCCCGTTCTTTAATGGGGATCGCGATTAGCTTATATTTGCCGAATTTCACCACTTTAGCGCGTCCCAGCACCAGTTCTTCAAATTTCGGAAGCTTATGTATTTTACTTAAAGTCTTTGCCCCTTCGTCACACGGAGTTCCGACTAGATCTGTAAAAATAACTAAATTATCGTGTCTTAAATTTAGCGAATCTCTTGTGACTCCTACATTGTCTGTTAGCATTCTTAAATGCGTGTTATGTTCGGTCTCAGTCTGCGGGGAGTAAAGTCTGTCATACGCGGATGAGTCATCCGTATCGTCGACGTCAGAGCCTTCATCGTCCGTTACCGTCCCTGTAACTGGATCGACTGTATCAGATGACGATGAAGTAAGACCAGTCACTCTGTCAGCTGTCTCGTTGACGTCACAGTCCCCGTCGTCGTCCGCAGTTTGTCTAATGTCAAATTTAGTAAGACTGTCGTCCGAATCGAACA
>NW_028300854.1:0-5128 GCF_049000335.1 Polistes dominula
GATTCTAGAAATTGATTTTTAAAAAAAGATAAATAAATCCTACGCCTTAGCTTGCAAAATATTTCATTATAAAAATCAATACATTAGGGAATAATTGTTTTTCTTTTAAATACTCTCCTAATTATAATTTATAAAGAAATATACAGGTTCTCACAACGCTTAATGGCCGGAAAGATCAAAGAAATAAACAGCTTTTTTTCAAATAAATAAAAGAAAGTAATATTATCTTGGAATTTAAGAGCATCCTTTGATGATTGTTAGTTATTTCAAATTAACGCGTTTAAACTTGACGCGTTCAGATACAAAAATACAATAACTTTTCTGAAAATATTAAAAGAGCTGCGATTCAAGAAATACATCTAAAAGATTGGAAAACCATCTTTGAATGAATATAGACAAATACTTTAGAGAACATTTTTCATGTCAGAAAAAAGAGAGATTTATGACATCGTCCGACTATTAAATAATCTATTCATGATATTGAAAGTAAACACTGAAAAAAATTATGTATTAGTAGTACTTGTATTTACTCGGTCATGTATGTGTATATTTTCTTGTGGAAACGCGTGAACGTTTAAATTTAAATTTAGTAAGCTCCGAACTGTCGTTTACTCAGGAGTGTGCCTAACCATTCTCCTCTTCCCACGTTTTTAACCAACAGGTTATGGGCCCAGAGCTCTCTGTACTTAATCAAGAAGACGAAGACGAAATCGGAAATTTTTGAGAAATAGTGAGAGTGAGACTGAAAGTAGTGATTCTGAACTAGACATAATGTCTGAACCAAGAGTTTACCATATTCACCGTTTCAACGGTCAAAATTATCAATTATGGAAACGGCAGATGGAAATTTATATGGTTGAAAACAAATTGAAGAAATACATTGATGGATCTACACCGAAGCCTACTACTGACATCGACATACCAGCTTGGGAATCGAAGGACGCTGAAGCGCAAGCTTTTCTCATGCGTGGTCTTGAATTGGAACAGCTACGTTTTCTAACGGATTGTCATACAGCGGCTAGTATGTGGGCACGTTTACGAATGATTCATGCTGAGAAAAGCGACCAATCTATACAGGTACTATTAAATCAATTTATTAATGCAAAAATGGAGCCAAATGAAAGTATGGCTGATCACATTGCAAAAATTGTATCTCTCGCGCAAAGACTTAGAGATATGGATATGGAACAAAAATCGCCTGTAGTTATTGCCAAAATTTTATCGAGTTTACCATCGAAATTTGATAATGTACGCACTGCTTGGTACGCTGTTCCGAAAGATAAACAAACTATCGAAACTCTAACGGATCACCTTGTAAATGAAGAGTTGCTTTTGAATATGCGTAAACAAGAGGATGTAAACGACATTTCTCAAGAAGTGTATTTAACGCGTGGTAAATATAATCATAATAATGCTAGAAAATTTTTTCAAAACGATTCTAAACGTGCTAGCATAAATAATAATAATAATAATACTGAGAAAAATTCGAATTCAAATGATAACGTAAAACGTGGAAAATGTCATTTTTGTGGAATACCGGGTCATTATGCACGCGATTGTCGTAAAAAGAAGGCGTATTTAGAAAATAAAAATTTTTTTAAAAATTCGAATAAAAATCAATCACTAGTTGCCGAAACAAAGTCAAACCAGAGTGATACGTTTCTTTTTAATGTAGAATGCGTTAATGCTGAAATCGAATCTAATGTAAAAGAAATATGGTTCGCTGACTCAGGAGCGACTGAGCATATTTGTATTAGGCGCGATTGGTATACAAAATATATTCCGTTTAAAGATGATAATTATAAAGTTCGAGTTGGTAATGGAAATTTAGTAAGTGCGTATGGAACTGGAGATATTAATGTAAATGTTAAAAATTCTGATGGTCGTGTAGATACTTATACTATTGCTAATGTTTGGTATGCGCCTGGAATTCATAAAAATTTAATTTCTATTGGTCGTGTATGTGAAAAAGGTTTTGCTGTTGTTCATGAACCAGGTGGTAAAGAAATTGCATTCTATAAAAATGGTAAATTAATTGTTAACGGTTCAAGGCAACATGGTGAATTATATAAATTAAATTTACTACCATCAGTTAAAATTAGTCAGGCAAATGTAATTGTTAATGGTACTTTGATGGATTGGCATGAAAAATTAGGCCACGTAAATTTTCAAACTTTGCGTCAAATGATTTCTAGTTCATGTGTAGATGACATGAAAGTAACAGATTTGAATGTAGAAAATCCATTCTGTAAAGGCTGTGTTTTTGGTAAACAACACAGAAATTCTTTTCCACAAGGCGAGGCTGTCAGAGCCAAATATCCAGGTGAACTATTTCATGCTGACCTCTGTGGTAAAATGAGTACGAGTTCAATTGGTGGTTCCAATTATTTTCTATTATTGAAAGATGATTTCTCAAGGTTCTGTTATGTATACTTTTTAAAAGAGAAAAATAATGTTCTTGAAGCCCTACGAAAATTTATCACAGATGTGCAAGCTGATAGTTCTAGAAGTAAATTGTTCAATAAAACGTATGAAAAAGATCCTTCTTATAAAGTTATTAAAAGACTAAGAACTGACTGTGGAAAAGAATTTTGTAATGACGCGGTTGATACTTTCTTACTCCAAAATGGTATAAAACATGAATTAACAAAACCTAGAACTCCTGAACAGAATGGATATATCGAAAGACAAAATCGAACTATTATTGAATGTGCGAAGAGTATGTTACATGCTAGAAATATACCACTGTATTTGTGGGCTGAAGCTACTGCGACAGCCGTGTATGTAAAGAATAGAACGGCTACTAATACTTTGAAAGGAAAAACACCGTACGAGTTTTGGTTTGGAGAGAAACCTTCCGTCGGTCATTTAAAAATATTTGGTAGTGATTGTTATGTACATATTTCAAAGGACGTTCGAACTAAGTGGGAGAAAAATTCTGTTAAAATGATGATGATTGGATATAGTGATGGCAGTAAGGCTTACAAAGTGTACGATCCAGTTTCCAGAAAAAGTTTTGTTAGACGAGATGTTATATTTGACGAAAAGTTTAACCAAAATGATACTATTATAATTCAGGAAAATTCGCAAAATGAAATTGATGATCAGAATGATGATGTTTTTGAGAACGTTGATAATCAGAAAGAAAAACCAAAAAGAAGAAATCCAAGGGAACCTATCCCAAGAGAGCCTTACCCGTTTAGATCACGTGCAATCAGTGCACCTTCTGAACAAACGTTCGCTAAAAATGAAGCTGAATTAAAAATTGCAGAAGCCTTACTCTCAGTCTGTGAGCCACAAACTTTGTATGAAGCGATAGAATCATATGATGCATCTCAATGGATCGCAGCAATTAATGAAGAGCTACAATCTCTTGAAGAGAATAAAACTTGGATTCTAGTACAACGTCCTGAAAACAAAAATGTAATATCCAATCGCTGGATTTTTAAACGAAAATATTTAGCTAATGGTGAAGTTGATAAATATAAAGCACGTTTAGTAGTTAGAGGGTTTTCACAAAAAGAAGGCGTTGATTTTTATGAAGTTTTTGCCCCTGTTGTAAAATATGATACTGTAAGAACTATATTATCAATTGTTGCTGTAAATGATTTACACATGAAACAATTCGATGTGAAAACCGCTTTTTTGTATGGCAAACTCGAAGAGACTATTTACATGAAACAACCTTTCGGTTTCGAAGTAGATGATAGAGTTTGTCTCTTAAGGAAAAGTCTCTATGGTTTAAAACAGGCTCCTAGGCAATGGAATAAAATGATAAATAAATTTTTCACCGACTATGGTCTAAAACAATCACACGCAGATCCATGTTTATATTATTTAATAAATGATGAAATTATTTTGTATGTAATCCTATATGTTGATGATGGAATAACTTGTTATAATAATGAAACTAAAATGAATGATTTATTGAAACAAATGAGCGATTCATTTAAGATTAAAATATCAGAGGCTGAATGTTTCGTTGGTATACAAATAGAAAGAGACAGACAACAGAGAATGTTAAAAATGTTTCAAAGCGCATACGCTACTAAAATTCTAGAAAAATTTAGACATTCTGATTGTAATCCTCTTTCTATTCCAGCAGATCCTGGTGTTAAATTTCGTAAAAGTATTGAAAATTTATATGATGAAAATTCAGAAGTTTTTCCATATCAACAAGCAATTGGCTCTCTGATGTTTCTTATGACTGGTACAAGACCGGACTTAGTTTATATTATAAGTTTGTTGAGTCAAAATTTACCTACTACTGTTTACTGTGACAACCAACCTGCTATCCGTTTAGTTCAAAATCCTGCAGCGAGTAATAGATCAAGACATATCGAAACACAATTTTTCTATACTTGCGAAAAGGAAAGAAATGAAGAGATCAAAGTTACATATATTCCAACAAACGAACAATTAGCTGATCCGTTTACTAAGGCATTGCCTCGAAAGAAATTTTGTTATTTCATGTATGAAAGTGGAATCACAAATTCATTTAAATAATCATTGTATTTAAAATATAAAATTTTTTTTTCATTGAGTGGGAGTATTGAAAGTAAACACTGAAAAAAATTATGTATTAGTAGTACTTGTATTTACTCGGTCATGTATGTGTATATTTTCTTGTGGAAACGCGTGAACGTTTAAATTTAAATTTAGTAAGCTCCGAACTGTCGTTTACTCAGGAGTGTGCCTAACCATTCTCCTCTTCCCACGTTTTTAACCAACACATGATTCTGAATAATCTCTATTAAATTCGTTTATGCTTAAATCGTTCGTACACGCATTACAAAAGCACTTTCACCATTACACATATGAAAAGAGCCGCGATGCTAATAAGTGATTGGGGAAAAAAAGAAAAAAACGTTGAACTTAACGTAGAAAAATATTTTTTGGAAACAAATATCCTTTCTGGTAATAAACTTGTTTGTCTAGAATAATATATTCTTTCATATAATATACATAAAAAAAGTAGAATTTTCAGAATGTGGTCTAGACAGAAAGAGTCTTTTTAAAACTTTAATAAATAAAAAAAGCAAATGAAATATTTTAGCCAGATAATAAAGAATATATATTATTTTTCCGTGTAATCTGCAAAAGATATGTTCTTCTTTATAGCATTTAA
>NW_028300856.1:0-810 GCF_049000335.1 Polistes dominula
TTTGTAATCCTTTAGTTTTTCTCTAACGCAGTAAAGAAACATTTAAAAACTAATTGTATGCGAGAATTACATACATTTTTCAATATAATACCTGTAAAAAAATCGATTTTGTATCATAGGAAATATGTGTATACCTCAAAAAACGAAAAATTTTCGATATTCTTACATATGATTTTTGTAGACTGAGTAATTTTTCTATAATGCAGTTAATATACAAATATCATTTGATTGCTGAATACTGTACAATGTAATTCCAACATTTTTCTTGTAATTTTATCGAGTTTAAATGACAAAAAATCTTTTAATTAAAGATATAAGAATCATCTAATATATAAACATATCATTTTTGTAATCCTTTAGTTTTTCTCTAACGCAGTAAAGAAACATTTAAAAACTAATTGTATGCGAGAATTACATACATTTTTCAATATAATACCTGTAAAAAAATCGATTTTGTATCATAGGAAATATGTGTATACCTAAAAAAACGAAAAATTTTCGATATTCTTACATAGGATTTTTGTAGACTAAGTAATTTTTCTATAATGCAGTTAATATACAAAGATCATTAGATTGCTGAATAATGTACAATGTAATTCCAACATTTTTCTTGTAATTTTATCGAGTTTAAATGACAAAAAATCTTTTAATTAAAGATATAAGAATCATCTAATATATAAACATATCATTTTTGTAATCCTTTAGTTTTTCTCTAACGCAGTAAAGAAACATTTAAAAACTAATTGTATGCGAGAATTACATACATTTTTCAATATAATACCTGTAAAAAAATCGATTTTGTATCATAGG
>NW_028300857.1:0-5956 GCF_049000335.1 Polistes dominula
TCCTCCTCGAAGGTCTACCACCTTGTCGTGGTGAGGAGGCTTAGGTGCTTCCACGGCCTTTGTGAGGGATTGCACCTTCACCTGGCGGGGAGCACTGACCAAGAGTAGACCAAGGTAGCGGTCATCATTGTCCCGTGGTCCCGGCAGGACAATGCTCTGGCTCAAGGTTCCGCCCTTGCCTTCGCTAGGCATGCTTAACACTCACTCCTTTTGCTGAGTGTAGCATGATCCTGAACCTTGTTCCTTTCCTGGTAATAGCTCATCCCCTCCTCTCCTACTCTCAACTTCGGAGTCTGACTCCATCCTATATCAAACATGAATATGGAAGTGAAAAATATGATTAAAAAACGGAGCGGGAGGGATACCCGATCCACGGCGGCTTTAGGGGGTGGTCTGACAGGCTCCTGGTCGTCGTCAGCCTACGACTGTCATGAGTTTGAGGCAGGCAACCCGGCCTCAACTCTGGAAAAGGCGACGGAAGGCCTCTGCAGGTAGGTAACCTGGCCTGCAGTGGCAGCTATACTACAGGAAACTTAGCTGGCGATGATGGCACTGATATCGAAGAGTGGCAGAAGGCCACTCAAGCCATCAAGAAACTTGGTCTGAGTGGTGCGGTTACTATAACTGCCTCTCAGGGCCAAAAAAGGAGAAGACAAATTACTATGTCTGGAGAGGAGGAGGACTTGATGACGGATTCATCCAAATCTGAGATACCATTCTCGAAGACGTCGGTTCGTTTACTAGAACCGGGTCGATTGGCAGAAAAGGCCAAAAGTCTAATCTCTGCTGCGGCCGAAGAAGAGAGAGAAAAATCCAAGAATATGAAGGGAGAGGTCTCAGGGCGTATGAAGAATAACCTTATGGGTGCCTTGAACTCCGTTACAGAGATGGAGAGACGTCTCAATTGTGGGGAAGAAAACTCTCTCCGAGAGCGTGGCGATCAGCTCTCTGAGAAGAGAACTGAAAGAGCTTGAAGTCTGCCACGAAGCGGCTCTTGATAAAATTAAGTCGCTGGAGCGGAGCCAGAGGAGCGAAAAAGTATACGCTGCCCCCCTCCACTGATAACATAAGTGACAAGGTCCTCGCGGGAGGTGCGGGCCCTTGCCAAATCGGTGGCAGACTTACAGTGGTCGAAAAAGGAGGTGCCAGCCCCGGCTACGGTTGTACCTGCGGCCCCGCCCGCAATTAAATTTAACTTTGGACGCAAGACGGATGGTGCATTCGGGTTTGGAGCGGGAGCGGGTTCGCGCCCTGTACTCTTCACACCGTGCACAAGTGGAGTATCATGCCCGACCGAGGGTAGTCAGCGCCCTAAGCCTGGGGTTGCGCCGAAACCAGCGTCCAAGAAGGACGAGTCCTTCACGGTGGTGCTGGGCAAAAAGAAACGCAGGACAATGGCTAAACTTGCCAAACCTGCATCTTACCAGAGTACCGTCCCCACGGTTGGAGGAGCCCCCACAAAAAGGGAAAAGTAACACTCAAGGTGTTAAAAAACGTCTCCACCATGGCCAGCAACAAAAAGAAGCGTGTAAGGGGAGTGGAGCGATCCGGCACTGTCTCCCCCTCACGTGCCCGGGGGAGTTGTCGTACCAGGATGCCGTACTCCGAGCAACGGAGAAAATAAACCTCAGGGAGCTCGGGGTTACGGACATGCGGTATAGGAGGGGCCTCACAGGCTCCTTAATATGGCAAGTCCGGGGTGCCAATGCGGACAAAAAAGCCGACAGTGTTGCTGAGGCCCTCAAAGGAATCCTCCCAGAGGCAAAGGTAGCAAGACCTCAGCGCGTATGATCGATGTGCGGCTCACTGGGCTTGATATCGCCGCAACAAGCACGTCGATTAGATGCTCTCTTATGGAGATTAAATCGGGCATAGACCCAAACACAATAAAAGTCGGAGAGATTCGCGCGGGCCGTGGGAGAGCAGGGGAGGCAACAGTTTCAGTCCCTGCTGCCATGGCTCAGGCTGCACTTAAAAAAGGGAAGTTAGTGGTCGGGCTCTCGATTGTAAGGGTCAGAGAACTCAAACAAAGACCCTTGAAATGCTATAAGTGCTGGGCCAGAGGGCACGTGGCAGCCGGCTGTCCATCAACATCTAACAGGGATGGCCTATGTTTCACGTGTGGCAAGCCGGGGCATAAGGCCAAGGGTTGCACGGAGAAGAAACCCTGTTGCCCGGTTTGCTTGTCTGCAGGGCGCCCCCAGACAAACCACCGGGCTGGATCCTGGGACTGCCCAGTCGTCCCTCCCAGAAGGGCTGAGAAGAGCAGTACCCTCTCTGGAAGAGAGTACACATGATATAAATAACGTGTCCGGTAACTCAGCCGCAGTGTTGGAGGAGGTGGAAATGGCGGTCAACACCTCTGACACTGAGAGAGTTGAGGAGGACAATACGTCCAAAGGAGAACCCGGAAGGCCAGATGGCTGTAGGCGAAAATATTGATAAAGAATGATAGAACAAATCATTCAAATAAATTTGAATCATGCGCGCCAGGCACAACATCTCCTGGCTCAACGCATGACTGAATTAAAAGCCAGCATTGCGGTTATCTCTGAGCCGTGGTGGGTTCCTGAGGAGAATGGAAACTGGTTCTCGTCCAAGGGAGATAACCCGCTCTCTGCAGTGTTGGTCAACCAAAGCAGAAGGGCCTGCAGCTTAGTACGCCAGGGCATTTAGCCCGTGGCGGTTAAGTGGGGGGACTCACTGTTGATATCGGTGTATTTCCCCCCCAGCGAGGACATCGCGCTTTTTGAAGAGCTCCTTGTAGAGCTCCAACGGCTTATGGAGGACTTCCCTGCCCTCCCGGTACTGCTGGCCGGGGACTTCAATGCCCGGTCTCCTGGTTGGGACCCAAACGGCAGGGGTAATCGCAGGGGTACCTTACTTAAGGATTGGGCTAACCGGCCGAACCTACGACTGGCGAACCAGGCTGGTCACCCCACGTGCATTCGACCGTCTGGGTCGAGTGTTATAGACCTCACGTGGGGCCTAGCAATGGCTAGTGCCCGCCTCTCGGGCTGGAAAGTCGATGAGGTTGAGTCCCTCTCGGACCACCTCTATGTTAGATTCCATTACGATCAGAGGACCGCAGGGCCCGGGAAACTTCTGTTTATCAAGTAGGAAACTTCCCCCGATGGGCCATTGGCACCTTAGACGGAGATAAGCTCTCCGCGGCACTCCCGACGGGGAGCCTGGTCCTACCTGACACTGGGGCGATGGAAGACTCCAGAAGCCTTGTTGGGTGGGTCCGGGATACCCTGAGGCAGACATGCGACACAGCCATGTCCAGGTCAAGAACTGGGTCTGCTGGAGGAAGAATGTTCCCTGGTGGTCAAATGAGATTGCTGACCTCAGGGCAACTGCGACGGCCGCTAGGAGACGGCTAACCAGGGCACGCAGAAGAAACGATGCGGTGCAGATAGACCATTACCTGGAAGTTCGGCGGGCAGCAAGGGGAGCTCTTGCCAAGGCTATTAAAAAGGCCAAGAAGAACGCCTGGCAAGACTTCCTGAGCCTTATTGAGGATGACTCCTGGGGCAAACCGTACAAAACGGTTATGGGGGAAACTAAGGCCCTTTGCTCCACCTATCACCGAGACAATGGAGGAGGCGGACCAGAGCGGGTCCTGGCGGGGCTGTTTCCAAATCAACCGGAATATGCCCCGCCGCCCGTGACTGTCGTTGGTGAAATAAACATCACGGAGGAAGAGGCCTTCATCGCCGCTGCCAAGAAGATTGCGGGAGTGGAAAGCTCCTGGCCCTGATGGGGTACCGGGTTGTGTCGTGCGCCAAGCAGCGACGCTCTGCTGTCGTGGCCTTGCGAGATGCTTCTCGGCGTGTATAACTAACGGCACATTTCCGACCGATTGGAAGGAAACAAGGTTGGTTCTTATAAAAGGGGGCAGAGACAGGCCCTGGATCAACCCGGGTCATTCAGGCCAATCTGCCTCATTAATGAGGTAGCGAAGTTATACGAAAGAGTCCTTGTCAACCGGATAAATAACTTCCTCTAGAGAAATGAGGTTTCCTTGTCCCCGGCACAATATGGATTTCGGACGGGCCGGTCAACAATCGACGCCATATTGTCGGTAAGGGAGTTTGTTGGCGCGGCATTGCGAGATGGCAAGGTGGTAATTTTGGTCAGCCTTGATGTCAAAAATGCCTTCAACCTGCTGCCGTGGCCAATAATTATCGAGGCAATTGAACGAAAGGGTCTCCCGCCACACTTACTTGGCGTTTTGCGGGATTATTTCCGAGACCGCAAGTTAGTTTATCTCACTAAGGACGGTGGACTGGTGACCAGGGCTGTGAGATGCGGTGTGCCACAGGGGTCAGTCCTTGGTCTTCTACTCTGTGGAATGTGGCATACGATAGTGTCCTCCGTGTCCCGCTGACTAGCGGTTCCCGTGTGGTCTGCTATGCGGACGACACGGCCCTCTTGTCAGTGGGGCGGGACCTGTCGTCGGCCACTAAGAATGCTGAACAAGACCTTCAGCGCATCGTTGACGCAATCAAAGGTTTGGGCCTTACGGTTGCGGCACAAAATCAGAGGGGCTATGGTTTTCCCCGCCTCTGCCCTCCGTAGACAATATGGGGTGTTGCCCCTCTTGAAGTTCGAATAGGGGGATCCTCCATCCCAGTAGGATTTAAGGTTAAATATCTTGGGGTAGCCTCAGGGACTCGGATCTAACATTTAGGCCCCACTTCGAATCCTTGATCCCGAGGATTGATAAAACCTTCCAGGCCATTCAAAGGATCCCTCCCGAATTTACATGGGCCAAGGGAGAAGAGGCGGCGCCTCTATAGTGGGGTAGTTCATTCAATGCTCCTATATGGGGCCCCCGTGTGGTGGCGCACGGTGGTGGAGGACCAAAGGGTGAAGAGAGCCGTTCGGGCTGTGCAGCGCAGAATCGCCATCCGTGTGTGCTGTGCGTACCGGACGGTCTCCTTCCACGCAGCCATGATGGTTGCGGGGATTATCCCCCTCGACCATCTGGCTCCTCGACTGGCAGAATCCTATGATGTCCTTAGGAGTATGGAGGGACCCGTCCTTCCAGGCACTAGGGCCAGGCTGGGGGTTCTTGCCAGGCGTGGTGCAATTGCGGCGTGGAGGGAAGAAGAAATTGGGCTGCTGGGTTCCCCAGGCTCAACGGGAGTACGTGTAAGGGAGGCACTGGCCGATAGGTTGGCTGAGTGGGTCGAGAGGCCGCACTCTATTGAGTCGACCTTTCTGCACCACCCAGCTGATGACCGGTCATGGATGCTTCTCGGCATATGTGCATTGGATTAAGAGGAGAGAGTCCACGCAGTGCTTCCACTGCGAGGCACCGTGCGACGATGCGGAGCACACACTGTCTGACTGCCCGGCATGGGGTGACGCCAGAGACAATCTGGTCGCTGCAGTAGGAGCGGGAAGGCCCACACTCCCTGAAATAATCAGGGCCTCCCTGGATACTCCGGGAGGGTGGTCCGCCTTCCAATTCTTCGCGGAATACGTCATGAAGACGAAGGAGGGAGAAGAGAGAAGGAGAGAAAGGAGTAGAGTGCCTGGGAGGACGCATGCGGAACCGCAGGAGAGAATGCCTCCAAGGCGGCCGCCGCGGGCGAGGCTTCGGCCAACCCCGGCAGCGTCTGGCTTAGCCTAGCGCGCTGCCACACTCCCATCGCTTGGTGTTCATGACTTAACTCCAGGGAAAATCCCCGTGGAGTAACTACTAAATTTGGCGATTTCCTGGTACATTAGTACCAGCTGACTAGAGATCGGGGAAATACCGCCCCAGATCGTACGGGGTGGACGCAGGGCAAAGTAATCTGCAAAAGTGGAGTTTCTGCCTGTCCACACCCAACTGGTGCAAGTAATCAGGAGGTTTTTTAGTCGGTAGGCGATGTTTCTTACATCGAATCCGACACTCCCCTGGGTACCGGGCCCAGGGAGTCTTTGGAAGATTTTTCCTCCT
>NW_028300858.1:0-9351 GCF_049000335.1 Polistes dominula
ACACAAAGAATTAAAATGACCAATTAGCTTCGAAAATATGTAAAGAATAAACCTTTATCCGCAGTTCCACTCTTCTCATTGATTTGGAAGTTCCATGCGGAAATTTTATCAGATTTTATTTTAGAAATAGACATAAATATATGAATATGATGCCTACATTTAATCACCATTCAATCTAGCACATTTTAAGATCATTTCACTCTGTGTATTATACTCATTCATTCATGTATCATTTTCAAAAATTCAAATAATTTATTTATAATCCTACGATTTTTGTACTTCATTTTTCTCTCTGTAATCCTACATTAGGTTAAGATTTGATATTGTTAAGAACATAATGCTCAAATGTACATTAGATATTAAGATATGACTATTTTTGTATTTGAAATTGTAACTTAGCGCGCCCTCACCAGCGTCAATGTACTGGTGCTGTAGCTCTATACTGTAAAAGTTCATGCCAATAAAAACACTATCAGTAACCGACACATAATAAATTATGACGTTACGAAGACTCGAATTAAGGATAAGGAGCGAAGGGGGAAGAATTCAACGTTGACAGAGTGATCTGTTAACGTTAGGGGATTTGAAATTTAAAGGAGAAAAAAAGAAGGGAAAAAAGGGATAAACTAGGTAAAGGGTATATTCGAGCCTTCATAAGGACGAATAAACACTGAACACACGTATGTTAATCTAATTAAGACGGGTAATTTAAATTATCTTACAGAAATCAAATAAAATAAAATAGAATAAAATAAGATAAAATACAATAAAATGAAATAAATTAACACTACTCTAGCTTTGCGAGTTAGATAATTTAAATTACCTTACTAAATTAAATTTAGATTATTTAATTGATTAAATAATTAATTAATTAATTAATTAATATAATAAAATAAATTAGACTATCATACATAAATCAGATTAGAATAGAATAAGTTTAATATACTTGACGTAATTACGAAATAAAGCAAATGAGTCAAATAAATAAATAAGATAAAATAAATTAACGAAAAGAAATAAATTAATTAAGTACAAATGAGAATAGCTTAATTAACATTATTTAACAGAATAGGTTAATTAACATTAATTAACAGAATAGGTTAATAACATTAATTAACAAAATAAATAACAAAAATAGATTAAATATAATTAAGTAAATTATCAGTAATTACGTCGATAGATTAGGTTAACATACGGAATATTGCCGTAGTTACAGAAATATCAAATAAATTATAATATACAGAAAAATAAGATTATATACAGAAGTAAAATTTCACGTAACTATGGCAATGGACTACACGGACGGATGAAAAATAAAATAAAATAAATAAAGTATATACATACGAAAAAATAAATAAATAAATAACGCACTTTTGTAATAAATAATGACACTTAGAATATAACACACGCGAAACTTGGCGCTACGAAAATAAATAAAACGCAACTAAGAATTCGCCACTTAGACACTAGACTTTTTGACTGGTCCCAGACCAATGTGTAGTATCTAAGCAGAATATTAGCAACTAAAAAAGTATATTATGAATAAAATAAGCTTGTAGGGCTGAATCCAGATGTACTGCAATATCAGCTCAACCCGCGGCTCGTTTATGAGAAAAATGCATTCGTAGCGAAAGGGCTAAGCCAAAAATATGTTCAAGCACTTTTGAGTGACTATCGCGACAGACGCAACGGTTCGCTTCGAACCGTCCCGTCAACAAAGGGTTAATGATAAACACCAACTAAACCAGATGTATCGCTACCAATTTGGGGATACAATCTAGCACACTGGCATAAAAAAATTCAAAGAGTGTTTACGTTAACACATTGGGCTCATTTTTAAGGAAGTCCCTGTCAGGCAACGCGCGCCACTTAAAAATATGTTATATGCTTTCAGCCAGCGGTGGCTGACGCAGCCTAAACGCAAAGTATAGTGTCTGCTATCGATGGCGGACGTGCCGCTTAAGGTGTTAAATTTTATTCCTTATAAAATTAATGTCAAATACTCTAGAAAAAATTAAAAAAATTTATCAAGCTTACTCTACAATAACGAAAAATAGAGAATAAAAACAAACTTAATCGTATCTCAATATTAGAGAAGATGCAGGTATCGGCGACTCCTGAGACACACACTTAGCCGCTATTGTAGTATACAACATTACACTACAGCTAAAGGAATAGAAATCTATGTAAAATTTCAATTGGCGTTTTTTCGCAAACAGCTGAGTATTTGCACCAAGTTTAAACGCACACTGAATCTTTTCATGGACTAGTAAAAGTGTGCCAAATTTCAAAAAAATCGGAGGGGGAACAATCGCAGCCTCTCTTTGATAGACAAATAGATTAATGAAAACCGTTATTAATTATAGTTTAAATATATTCCATTTTGTCAGAATTTGCAAAATAATTATGTCAATGAGCGTTATAAACAATCGATTAACATTCAGAGTGAACATTTCCAGAAAATTGAACATTTTTGTTATTTATCGAATTCTGTGGGAATGTAATTTCATTTAATCCTTTCTGTTACCAAACAATAGATAAAATCACCTATCATCATACACTCCTTGTATTCCACCAATTTAGGTATTCGTTAATATTAGGCATTGATTTGTTATACCTTGTATACGTTGCTTTCTTTTCTCTTATTACTATTAAATCCTAGAGGACGAGTTTATTTAAGTAGTATAAGTAGCGCCTGTTTATGGTCACTCTGCTTTCACCGAGTTTAACCGGGACCAGGCTGATTCGTTTTCCCAATTTAAATAACGATAAAAACGACAGAGTACGTATGGTAAAGGAGTGAACTAAGAAAGGTTTGGTTGAAAGAAGAATTATTGGTAGCCGCAACTCTGATTAGCAGCGGTATTTAATGAAAAATAAATGGTTGTGAATTACAACTTGTGGTACAATGGTACTTTGGTCTCAAGATGCTTAGGAGGATTGGACTGCTTTGTTCCAGTCGAAGGTTGAGCAACACAATGATTCGATAAGACAATTACAATTATAAGCTAGTTAATGAATTAATTAACAAAACTGAGTTGACTCGAATAGATAATTAGTTAATACTCAAGCAGTAGTAAAAAAAGAACTCTGGTAATGAACAAGTGATCATTGAACTATTAACACTCAATAGAACTATAGAACATATAGAACTACAAGAAACACATATAGAACTATAAGAAGTAATAACTAAGTAAGTAACTGTGACAAGATAGTAAGTTAAGTGACACAAGTAATTAGTACATAAATCGTAAGTGACGAGGGGGCGATGTTCTCTGGGTTATATAGCCCCAAAAGGTCCTTTGTTGAAGGGGTAACTTTAGTACCCCCCACTTTTTAACTATAGCTGGCCCAAGCTTCCTACGCATCTTTGTTCTAGAATATTCTTATGTCCTTGTGGACTAACAATACATGCATGTTGCTTTTCGAAATTTTACACTATCATAAATGAGTTTCTATCCTTCTAATACTTATTATAAATTCGATGATTTGATGGAATCCATATTGATTCCTAATTACAATTCGACATCTCTTAGTCGATTACATTTTATCATTTACCAATTAATTCAATTTTATCATCTTTCAATCAATTACATTTTATCATCCTTTGGTCAATTACGCTTTATCATCTTTTAATCAATTAGATTCTGATACAATTCTATATCAAGACAGCACATTCATTACTCTTTGTTATATCTAGGATTTACATACTTAATCATGCGTTTGGTCGTACATATAGTTTCGCGAGCTTCATTGGCTTAAGGCGATAATTGTTACGAATTATCTTTTATTCTGGAATATTCAAGGAGTAAATTCCCATTAGGTCTACGTGACTCTGTCAGGCATTCGATTGCAAGGGTTAGGAACGAAATAGGTGGTCCGGGCCCTATTGTTATTACTTATTATATTTATTCAGTTACACGTCGGTAGGGTTGTTTTCCGAGATTTTGGAAAAAATACTGTTCCCTGTATTATGGTTTCTGTCTTATCGTTATGTTCCATATAGCTAAGCATTGGCGGAGGTTCCGATTGTTACGTGAATGATGAAAATTTCTAATAAGGGTTTTATTTTAGTTAAATGTGTTCCTACGCCTATGCTTTGTAAAGTTTTATGGGGGTTGCAATGGTTCCTACGTGAGAAAATAGGATTAACATTGGCGGACTATTGAAAGTTTTAGGTTTATAAATTTATTTCTTTTTTCCTGTGTCCTTCTATCCTCCCGATTCTTATACCGAAAGGCAAGGTAAAGGATGTGGTCCATATGGTGTTTAGGAGATGGTGTTCGAAGGACCATTTATAGTTTTCGTATGTGTCTTGCAAGGGACAATCCTTCCAATAGTGCATTTCAATATAAAGAATGAATATCGAGCAATGCAAGTAATGATTAATCTCTTATGTGTACTACTTATGTAATTGTTTCTATTGTTATTTGTAAGGACTACTGGAATAATGTCTCGCCTAACTGGATTTATATCACTGCGAAAAATTTGGGTAGGCGAATCGTGGCGGAACGTCACATTACGTTCGATGGTAATATATTTAGTCAATTTAAGATCACAAGCTGAGAAGCCTTTATAAAGGTAGTGACTCAAAAAAATTTGAGTACGATGATTGATGATGAGGCAGGATAAATAATAAAAATGATAGAAAGAAAGTTATTTCACGTAAGATAGTTCTGAGTGTAAGTGCCAAAAAAAAAAGCAATGGATTAGAATAATAAGATGTTTTTTACAAATTATCTTAATCAGAGATCGTATAGATGGTAAATAAATAATAGACGTTAAATGTTTACAGATTTAAAAGAACTGTAATTTAGCTAATTACTTACTAATTTACCTTTACTTTTATTTAATAATTAATTTTCAGTTCTAAAGATTTGAAGTTTGGACTTGATAATTATTACTGGTTTCATAAGATATTAACTGCAAACTTATTAAATAAAACTAAAATATACGAATCAACAGAAAAATGACAATTGCAAATAATTACTTGCAAATTAGTACATGAATCAAACAAGAGAATATATCTTTCGATTTTCAAGACTATTCCTTCTGACCTATTCCAACGGTTACTTTCTATTGTATTTACTCTTTCACGTAGCAAATATTTTCTCAGATGACACAGGATTTTTTCATTGATTTGAGTAAGACTGATATTGATTTATGAATTTTTGAAGTATTTGTATTTTCGAATGCTAGGTCTGGATGATGACTTAAAACTTTGAAGAATGTTAACAGAATTTGTTTTTTAAATTTTTCGCTACGGCTGGCATATACAGGGTGGAGCAATAATTTTATATTCGCAACTTACATGGCATGATGAGGGGCATTTTTTTGGCTTGAACGTTTTTTGCGTGGGTGGAAGCATAGAAGAGATTTCAAGGTCATCTGCATTTTTTAGTGAAATATTATTTTTTTTCTTAATAGAATGTGATGGCAAATGTTGAGACGAATTCAACGAGCTATTATTCAAGGTCATGCGAGGTCAGATGTGGTAGAAAATAAAGTTCCTTACATTACAGAAGATGTTCAAAGTGGTGACCATTAACGCCAATGCAAAGTTGTAATCATCGTATTGCTGTCTTATCGTTTCTGAAATTATACTAGCACATACTGTATTATTTCATTTACCTTCATTAATACATAACAAACATTGTTTATGTTGTGGCAATACACATCACGTATAGCTGGAAATATAAACATCTCATCAAGACGTTACATTGAAATGAATCATTAGTAAATCTCGGTCGACGGCTATGTGAACAAGTTTATCAAAATGAAATTTTTTTTTCAAAAAGCAAGTTGATATGATCCTCATTTATAGAGAAGTGCAGCAGAATTCAATAAGAGCTTAAAACCCTTTATGCTGAACGATATCCTAATCGTACGCATCTTTCGCACCGAATATTTCAAAGATTGTGCTAAAAATTGACAGAGACTGGAAGTTTATGTGTTCGGAAAAAGCAATCGTCGTAAAAGAGCAACAAACGAAGAAAATAAAGTTAGTGTTCTTGCAGCTGTAGCGCATAACCCGCAGATTAGCTCTCGGCAGATTGAACGTGAGTCTAGTATCAGTAGAAGGAGTGTACTCCGAATACTTTTATAGCGTCAGTTTCATCCATACCATGTTACTACTCTTCAAGAGTTGCATAGTACGGATTTTGTGAATCGTGTCGCATTTTGTCAGTGAGCTCTACAAAAAATACAAATTGATATAACATTTTTACCTTCGATACTATTCACCGATGAAGCAACTTTCACTATTCGTGGAAATATCAATTTGCATAATACGCATTATTAGAATATCGATAATCCACACTGGTTACGACAAGTTGAGCATCAACGACAATGGTCAGTTAATGTGTGGTGTGGAATCGTTGGTGATCAGATAATCGGACCGCATTATATCAATAGAACTCTTACTGGCAAACGATATGAATTCTTCATACGAAATCAAATAGGGACTTTATTAGAACGTTCTTTATTAAACGTTCGCTAAATGATGTTGTTACAGCACGTTGGATGTCCAGCACATTATGCGCGGAAGTGTTAGAGATGCACTAAATAAACTGTACCCAAATAAATGGATAGGAGGTAGAGGATTAGTTTCTTGGCCAGCTCATTTTCCTGATTTAACCCCACTAGATTTTTGAGGTGAAAACTTCTTTAGAATGGGAGTAATCTGAAAAGTAAATAAACGCTTCGGTCAGGAAACGGAGCTATGAAACGGCTGCTATACTAAATAACGAGAGAAAAAGAAACAAACATATAGGATTGAGCCTGCGACAAGAATGAGACGGAATGTAGCTATACAGTTTTTCCTATTCTCAGTCTCCTCTTTATGCTATGCTTCGTAGTTATCGCTCTTGGTTAAATATGTGTGTGTTTGTGTGCGACCGCATACTACAAGGCGTGGACACATATTATTTCGATACTCGAAATATTTGTAGGTAGGAACGATAGAAGGGTAGAAGAATAAACAGAGATAAGCACGTAGGTATGAGACAAAAGTATAAGGTCCAAATGAACCGACGGTCGAAATAAAGAAAGAAGGTGCGTGGTCTGTTTTTTTTTTACCAAACGTGTCATTTCTCTTCTATTTAAAAATGTTTCTATTGTATTGAAAAATTTATAATAAAATATTTATGTGTCGCAAGTATTATAATTAACAATTATGAAAAATATATAGAATTTAATAATTGTATAGTCTGCAATATTTTACAAAAAAATGAAGTGATTATCAGATACATCAGAGAAAAAATTAGACAACATTGTAGAATATTTTTCTTATAAATATCCAAAGACATGTTTTTTAATTATAATGTTTGCGTATCCAAGAAATTTATGCTAATTTTTCAATAAAATAGAGAAGTTTTTAAATAGAAGAAACTAGACACATGACAAAAACAAATAAACCTTATCTACTTTATATTTTCAATAAGAATACAATAATAAAACTTATTTTACTGTTTGGGAAATGAGCAGGCTTAAAGGATATGGACGCCGAGCATTTTTATGGATTTGTCAGATTTATTCAAATATAGCGTACACCGCGTGTCGGTTACGAGAATTCAAAATGAGCGTGGCCGTTGAACAATTAACTTTTCGTATTTACGACTATGAGAAGACTGGAGCAGGCCTGATTATATTGATCAGTAACGAACCGAGCGATGATGATTATATTAATCTACACCGACACTTATTTCTTATGAGAGGAATTTTCTCTAGACAAGAAGACACGTGTGTTGTATACGAAGGGTGAGAGAACTATATAGATGACTTTTGTGATGTAATGAGAAGACACGTGTTACGTATGTACCAGCAAAGAGATGACTGACAGAGAAGCCGGCGTCACGGTGATTCTTCAGCCGCCGTGATGAGTTATGGCGAGTCCGCACGGAGCGACAACTGTCGCAAGTTCTCATTGGGCAGATGAAATCCCAAACATTTACAAATTTGAAGAAAAAAATATAGAAAATAAATTTAAAAAAATTTTTAATATTATAAAATAAAGCAACGAAAATGATAAATAGACATTAAAATCGTTGTAATTCAAAACCCGATGAAACGAAAAAATATACGACCAGAATTGTCCCTTTTTTTACAGCATCTACAGGTATAAGTTGCAACACAAAAAGAAATACTTGTGTATGCTAACCCATGATAAAGATATTTCACATACACAGAAAGTGTTAAAAGTGTGAAAGAAAAAACTCATCTACCTGAGTTTCAAAAAAAAATATATTTTATTTACTTAGGTTAAGACAGGGTATCTTTCCACCGACAAACATTCTACAATTTTGGGTTTGTATTTATGACTAGCGCATTCGATATTCTATCTTTATTATTATTATTATTAATTGGCGTTAGGAACTCGAAAGTCCATTGCCGCAAATACCAAATCCCGCCATTGTTCCCGTCCCTGAGCACGATCCTTCCATTCGCGGTCTTCGTATCTTATTTCTTTCAGATTCCTTTCTAATATTATCGTCGATGTTCTATCTTCATGGGTACAATTTTGAAATGTTAGTTTTTGTCAGCTACGTACATCCCAAGGTTGGATCGTTTCCATGAGAACAGAATTATAAAAAACAGAGAAAGTCCGTTGAAAGTTGATCTATATTCCTAATCTTCATTACCGGTTCGATAATATTCATGCCTATAGTATTGCAAAGAATATGGGCGTGTTGTCATCATTCCTACTCACACTCAAATCCTTTTGTTTAAAGATATCTTACTGTGTATATTAAAAAATTACAAAATACATCAGAGAAAAAAATTAGACAACACTGTAGAAAACATTAGAAGCAGATGACAAACTCCATTCGGAAGCAAGTAAATTACTGTTACATTTTTCTTTTCCTTCTTCATAGAATATATTCGATTCATTAGGATTTAAACAAGTCTATTGAATTTCATATTTATATGTTTTTATAAAAAATATACAAAGACTTGTATTGACCCAGGAATACAAAAAAATTATATTAATAATTATAATATTTACGTAATAAAGAAATTTATGTTAATTTTTTATTCAAATAAAACATTTTTGACTGGTTGAACGCCCAGCGTGAATTGGTGGAGTTTACAACGGGTCCCAAACTCGAGACTTGTTGTCAACACAAGTT
The DNA here is from genome assembly GCF_049000335.1 of Polistes dominula. Classification (NCBI taxonomy): domain Eukaryota; kingdom Metazoa; phylum Arthropoda; class Insecta; order Hymenoptera; family Vespidae; genus Polistes; species Polistes dominula. Next base: position 9,129 of record NW_028300858.1, read on the forward strand.
CGATAAACTGAGAGAGCAATACGATTCAATGCGTTCTTTTGATTTTTCGTTTTTCAGATCTTTATTTAGTCGAGAGTATTTAGAAAGATAAGCTTTTGGTCCAAAGAATAAAGACGAGATATGTTATAAATAATAAGAGGTCTCGCAGTGTGGCGCAGGCTACAGAGCTGAAAAAACATTTCTAGACGAATATCTCTATTAGATCTCTCATTGCATTTTACCA
>NW_028300859.1:0-39540 GCF_049000335.1 Polistes dominula
TAATCGTATATTTTTTCTCTAACGCAGTAAAGAAACATACAAACGCTAATTGTATGCGAAAATTACATACATTTTTCAACATAAAACATGTAATTAAATATATTTTTATCATAGGAAATATGTGTATGCCTAAAAAAACGAAAAATTTCCGATATTCTTACATCGGATTTTAGTATACTAAGAAATTTTTCTATAATGAGGTTAATCTGCAAATATCATTAGATTGCTGAATAATGTACAATGTAGTTCCAACGTTTTTCTTGTAATTTATATGATTTTAAATGACAAAATTTCTTTTTATTCAGGATATAAGAATCATCTAATGTATTAGCATATCATTTTTGTAATCCTATATTTTTTCTCTAACGCAGTAAAGAAACATACAAACGCTAATTGTATACGAAAATTACATACATTTTTAAATATAATACCTGTAATATAATTGACTTTGTATCGTAGGAAATATGTGTATGCATAGAAAAACGAAAAATTTCCGATATTCTTACATCGGATTTTTGTAGATTAAGTAATTTTTCTATAATGCAGATAATCTGCAAATATCATTAGATTGCTGAATAATGTACATTGTTGTTCCAAAGTTTTTCTTGTAATTTTTTTGATTTTAAATGACAAAATTTCTTTTTATATAAGATATTAGAATCATCTAATGTATTAGCATATCATTTTTGTAATCGTATATTTTTTCTCTAACGCAGTAAAGAAACATACAAACGCTAATTGTATGCGAAAATTACGTACATTTTTCAACATAAAAATGTAATTAAATATATTTTTATCATAGGAAATATGTGTATGCCTAAAAAAACGAAAAATTTCCGATATTCTTACATCGGATTTTAGTATACTAAGAAATTTTCTGTAATGAGGTTAATCTGCAAATATCATTAGATTGCTGAATAATGTGCAATGTAGTTCCAACGTTTTTCTTGTAATTTATATGATTTTAAATGACAAAATTTCTTTTTATTCAGGATATAAGAATCATCTAATGTATTAGCATATCATTTTTGTAATCCTATATTTTTTCTCTAACGCAGTAAAGAAACATACAAACGCTAATTGTATACGAAAATTACATACATTTTTAAATATAATACCTGTAATATAATTGACTTTGTATCGTAGGAAATATGTGTATGCATAGAAAAACGAAAAATTTCCGATATTCTTACATCGGATTTTTGTAGATTAAGTAATTTTTCTATAATGCAGATAATCTGCAAATATCATTAGATTGCTGAATAATGTACATTGTTGTTCCAAAGTTTTTCTTGTAATTTTTTTGATTTTAAATGACAAAATTTCTTTTTATATAAGATATTAGAATCATCTAATGTATTAGCATATCATTTTTGTAATCGTATATTTTTTCTCTAACGCAGTAAAGAAACATACAAACGCTAATTGTATGCGAAAATTACGTACATTTTTCAACATAAAAATGTAATTAAATATATTTTTATCATAGGAAATATGTGTATGCCTAAAAAAACGAAAAATTTCCGATATTCTTACATCGGATTTTAGTATACTAAGAAATTTTCTGTAATGAGGTTAATCTGCAAATATCATTAGATTGCTGAATAATGTGCAATGTAATTCCAACAATTTTCATGTAATTTTATCGATTCTAAATGACAAAATTTCTTTCTATTAGAGATATAAGAATCATCAAATGTATATGCATATCATTTTTGTAATCCTATAGAATTTCTCTAACGCATTAAAGAAACATACAAACGCTAATTGTATGCGAAAAATACATACATTTTTTAACATAATAACAGTAATATAAACGATTTTGTATTATAGAAAATATATGTATATCTAAAAAAACGAAAAATTTTCGATATTCATACATCGAATTTTAGTATACTAAGAAATTTTCTGTAATGCGGTTAATCTGCAAATATCATTAGATTGCTGAATAATGTTCAATGTAATTTTAACATTTTTGTTGTTATTTTATCGATTTTTAATGACAAAATTTCTTTTTATTAAAGATATAAGAATAATCAAGTGTATTAGCATATCATTTTTGTAATCCTATAGAATTTCTCTAACGCATTAAAGAAACATACAAACGCTAATTGTATGCGAAAAATACATACATTTTTCAACATAATAACAGTAATATAAACAATTTTGTATCATAGAAAATATATGTATATCTAAAAAAACGAAAAATTTTCGATATTCATACATCGAATTTTAGTATACTAAGAAATTTTCTGTAATGCGGTTAATCTGCAAATATCATTAGATTGCTGAATAATGTACATTGTTGTTCCAAGGTTTTTCTTGTAATTTTTTTTATTTTAAATGACAAAATTTTTTTTATATAAGATATTAGAATCATCTAATGTATTAGCATATCATTTTTGTAATCCTATATTTTTTCTCTAACGCAGTAAAGAAACATACAAACGCTAATTGTATGCGAAAATTACATACATTTTTAAATATAATACCTGTAATATAATCGATTTTGTATCATAGGAAATATGTGTATGCATAGAAAAACGAAAAATTTCCGATATTCTTACATCGGATTTTTGTAGATTAAGTAATTTTTCTATAATGCAGATAATCTGCAAATATCATTAGATTGCTGAATAATGTACATTGTTGTTCCAACGTTTTTCTTGTAATTTTTTTGATTTTAAATGACAAAATTTCTTTTTATATAAGATATTAGAATCATCTAATGTATTAGCATATCATTTTTGTAATCCTATATTTTTTCTCTAACGCAGTAAAGAAACATACAAACGCTAATTTTATGCGAAAATTACATACATTTTTAAATATAATACCTGTAATATAATCGATTTTGTATCATAGGAAATATGTGTATGCATAGAAAAACGAAAAATTTCCGATATTCATACATTGGATTTTTGTAGACTAAGTAATTTTTCTATAATGCAGTTGATCTGCAAATATCATTAGATTGCTAAATAATGTACAATGTAATTCCAACATTTTTCTTGTAATTTTATCGATTTTAAATGACAAAATATCTTTTTATTCAGGATATAAGAATCTTCTAATGTATTAGCATATCATTTTTGTAATCCTATATTTTTTCTCTAACGCAGTAAAGAAAAATACAAACGCTAATTGTATGCGAAAATTACATACATTTTTAAATATAAAAATGTAATTAAATATATTTTTATCATAGGAAATATGTGTATGCCTAAAAAAACGAAAAATTTCCGATATTCTTACATCGGATTTTTGTATACTAAGTAATTTTTCTGTAATGCGGTTAATCTGCAAATATCATTAGATTGCTGAATAATGTACATTGTAGTTCCAACGTTTTTCTTGTAATTTATATGATTTTAAATGACAAAATTTCTTTTTATTCAGGATATAAGAATCATCTAATGTATTAGCATATCATTTTTGTAATCCTATATTTTTTTCTCTAACGCAGTAAAGAAACATACAAACGCTAATTGTATACGAAAATTACATACATTTTTAAATATAATACCTGTAATATAATTGACTTTGTATCGTAGGAAATATGTGTATGCATAGAAAAACGAAAAATTTCCGATATTCTTACATCGGATTTTTGTAGATTAAGTAATTTTTCTATAATGCAGATAATCTGCAAATATCATTAGATTGCTGAATAATGTACATTGTTGTTCCAAAGTTTTTCTTGTAATTTTTTTGATTTTAAATGACAAAATTTCTTTTTATATAAGATATTAGAATCATCTAATGTATTAGCATATCATTTTTGTAATCGTATATTTTTTCTCTAACGCAGTAAAGAAACATACAAACGCTAATTGTATGCGAAAATTACGTACATTTTTCAACATAAAAATGTAATTAAATATATTTTTATCATAGGAAATATGTGTATGCCTAAAAAAACGAAAAATTTCCGATATTCTTACATCGGATTTTAGTATACTAAGAAATTTTCTGTAATGAGGTTAATCTGCAAATATCATTAGATTGCTGAATAATGTGCAATGTAATTCCAACAATTTTTCATGTAATTTATATCGATTTTAAATGACAAAATTTCTTTTTATTCAGAGATATAAGAATCATCAAATGTATAAGCATATCATTTTTGTAATCCTATATTTTTTCTCTAACGCATTAAAGAAACATACAAACGCTAATTGTATGCGAAAAATACATACATTTTTTAACATAATACCAGTAATATAATCGATTTTGTATCATAGAAAATATATGTATATCTAAAAAAACGAAAAATTTTCGATATTCATACATCGAATTTTAGTATACTAAGAAATTTTTCTGTAATGCGGTTAATCTGCAAATATCATTAGATTGCTGAATAATGTTCAATGTAATTTTAACATTTTTGTTGTTATTTTATCGATTTTTAATGACAAAATTTCTTTTTATTAAAGATATAAGAATCATCAAATGTATTAGCATATCATTTTTGTAATCCTATAGAATTTCTCTAACGCAGTAAAGAAACATACAAACGCTAATTGTATGCGAAAATTACGTACATTTTTCAACATAAAAATGTAATTAAATATATTTTTTATCATAGGAAATATGTGTATGCCTAAAAAAACGAAAAATTTCCGATATTCTTACATCGGATTTTAGTATACTAAGAAATTTTTCTGTAATGAGGTTAATCTGCAAATATCATTAGATTGCTGAATAATGTACATTGTAGTTCCAACGTTTTTCTTGTAATTTATATGATTTTAAATGACAAAATATCTTTTTATTCAGGATATAAGAATCTTCTAATGTATTAGCATATCATTTTTGTAATCCTATATTTTTTCTCTAACGCAGTAAAGAAAAATACAAACGCTAATTGTATGCGAAAATTACATACATTTTTAAATATAATACCTGTAATATAATCGATTTTGTATCATAGGAAATATGTGTATGCATAGAAAAACGAAAAATTTCCGATATTCTTAATCAGATTTTTGTAGATTAAGTAATTTTTCTATAATGCAGATAATCTGCAAATATCATTAGATTGCTGAATAATGTACATTGTTGTTCCAAAGTTTTTCTTGTAATTTTTTTGATTTTAAATGACAAAATTTCTTTTTATTCAAGATATAAGAATCATCTAATGTATTAGCATATCATTTTTGTAATCCTATATTTTTTCTCTAACGCAGTAAAGAAACATACAAACGCTAATTGTATACGAAAATTACATACATTTTTAAATATAATACCTGTAATATAATTGACTTTGTATCGTAGGAAATATGTGTATGCATAGAAAAACGAAAAATTTCCGATATTCTTACATCGGATTTTTGTAGATTAAGTAATTTTTCTATAATGCAGATAATCTGCAAATATCATTAGATTGCTGAATAATGTACATTGTTGTTCCAAAGTTTTTCTTGTAATTTTTTTGATTTTAAATGACAAAATTTCTTTTTATATAAGATATTAGAATCATCTAATGTATTAGCATATCATTTTTGTAATCGTATATTTTTTCTCTAACGCAGTAAAGAAACATACAAACGCTAATTGTATGCGAAAATTACGTACATTTTTCAACATAAAAATGTAATTAAATATATTTTTATCATAGGAAATATGTGTATGCCTAAAAAAACGAAAAATTTCCGATATTCTTACATCGGATTTTAGTATACTAAGAAATTTTCTGTAATGAGGTTAATCTGCAAATATCATTAGATTGCTGAATAATGTGCAATGTAATTCCAACAATTTTCATGTAATTTTATCGATTTTAAATGACAAAATTTCTTTCTATTAGAGATATAAGAATCATCAAATGTATATGCATATCATTTTTGTAATCCTATAGAATTTCTCTAACGCATTAAAGAAACATACAAACGCTAATTGTATGCGAAAAATACATACATTTTTTAACATAATAACAGTAATATAAACGATTTTGTATTATAGAAAATATATGTATATCTAAAAAAACGAAAAATTTTCGATATTCATACATCGAATTTTAGTATACTAAGAAATTTTCTGTAATGCGGTTAATCTGCAAATATCATTAGATTGCTGAATAATGTTCAATGTAATTTTAACATTTTTGTTGTTATTTTATCGATTTTTAATGACAAAATTTCTTTTTATTAAAGATATAAGAATAATCAAGTGTATTAGCATATCATTTTTGTAATCCTATAGAATTTCTCTAACGCATTAAAGAAACATACAAACGCTAATTGTATGCGAAAAATACATACATTTTTTAACATAATAACAGTAATATAAACGATTTTGTATTATAGAAAATATATGTATATCTAAAAAAACGAAAAATTTCCGATATTCATACATCGAATTTTAGTATACTAAGAAATTTTCTGTAATGGGTTAATCTGCAAATATCATTAGATTGCTGAATAATGTACAATGTAGTTCCAACATTTTTCTTGTAATTTTATCGATTTTAAATGACAAAATTTCTTTCTATTAGAGATATAAGAATATCTAATGTATTAGCATATCATTTTTGTAATCCTATATATTTTCTCTAACGCAGTAAAGAAACATACAAACGCTAATTGTATGCGAAAATTACATACATTTTTCAATATAATACCTGTAATATAATCGATTTTGTATCATAGGAAATATATGTATGTCTAGAAAAACGAAAAATTTCCGATATTCTTACATCGGATTTTAGTATACTAAGAATTTTTCTGTAATGCAGTTAATCTGCAAATATCATTAGATTGCTGAATAATGTACATTGTTGTTCCAACGTTTTTCTTGTAATTTTTTTGATTTTAAATGACAAAATTTCTTTTTATATAAGATATTAGAATCATCTAATGTATTAGCATATCATTTTTGTAATCCTATATTTTTTCTCTAACGCAGTAAAGAAACATACAAACGCTAATTGTATGCGAAAAATACATACATTTTTAAACATAATACCTGTAATATAAACGATTTTGTATCATAGAAAATATATGTATACCTAAAAAAACGAAAAATTTCCGATATTCATACATCGAATTTTAGTATACTAAGAAATTTTCTGTAATGCGGTTAATCTGCAAATATCATTAGATTGCTGAATAATGTACAATGTAATTCCAACATTTTTCTTGTTATTTTATCGATTTTTAATGACAAAATTTCTTTTTATTCAAGATATAAGAATCATCTAATGTATTAGCATATCATTTTTGTAATCCTATATTTTTTCTCTAACGCAGTAAAGAAACATACAAACGCTAATTGTATGCGAAAATTACATACATTTTTAAATATAATACCTGTAATATAAATATATTTTGTATCATAGGAAATATGTGTATGCATAAAAAAACGAAAAATTTCCGATATTCTTACATCGGATTTTTGTATATTAAGTAATTTTTCTGTAATGCAGATAATCTGCAAATATCATTAGATTGCTGAATAATGTGCAATGTTGTTCCAACGTTTTTCTTGTAATTTATTTGATTTTAAATGACAAAATTTCTTTTTATTCAAGATATAAGAATCATCTAATGTATTAGCATATCATTTTTGTAATCCTATATTTTTTCTCTAACGCAGTAAAGAAACATACAAACGCTAATTGTATACGAAAATTACATACATTTTTAAATATAATACCTGTAATATAATTGACTTTGTATCGTAGGAAATATGTGTATGCCTAAAAAAACGAAAAATTTCCGATATTCTTACATCGGATTTTAGTATACTAAGAAATTTTCTGTAATGAGGTTAATCTGCAAATATCATTAGATTGCTGAATAATGTGCAATGTAATTCCAACAATTTTCATGTAATTTTATCGATTTTAAATGACAAAATTTCTTTCTATTAGAGATATAAGAATCATCAAATGTATATGCATATCATTTTTGTAATCCTATAGAATTTCTCTAACGCATTAAAGAAACATACAAACGCTAATTGTATGCGAAAAATACATACATTTTTTAACATAATAACAGTAATATAAACGATTTTGTATTATAGAAAATATATGTATATCTAAAAAAACGAAAAATTTTCGATATTCATACATCGAATTTTAGTATACTAAGAAATTTTCTGTAATGCGGTTAATCTGCAAATATCATTAGATTGCTGAATAATGTTCAATGTAATTTTAACATTTTTGTTGTTATTTTATCGATTTTTAATGACAAAATTTCTTTTTATTAAAGATATAAGAATAATCAAGTGTATTAGCATATCATTTTTGTAATCCTATAGAATTTCTCTAACGCATTAAAGAAACATACAAACGCTAATTGTATGCGAAAAATACATACATTTTTCAACATAATAACAGTAATATAAACAATTTTGTATCATAGAAAATATATGTATATCTAAAAAAACGAAAAATTTTCGATATTCATACATCGAATTTTAGTATACTAAGAAATTTTCTGTAATGCGGTTAATCTGCAAATATCATTAGATTGCTGAATAATGTTCAATGTAATTTTAACATTTTTGTTGTTATTTTATCGATTTTTAATGACAAAATTTCTTTTTATTAAAGATATAAGAATCATCAAATGTATTAGCATATCATTTTTGTAATCCTATAGACTTTCTCTAACGCAGTAAAGAAACATACAAACGCTAATTGTATGCGAAAATTACATACATTTTTAAATATATTACCTGTAATATAATCGATTTTGTATCGTAGGAAATATGTGTATGCATAGAAAAACGAAAAATTTCCGATATTCTTACATCGGATTTTTGTAGATTAAGTAATTTTTCTATAATGCAGATAATCTGCAAATATCATTAGATTGCTGAATAATGTACATTGTTGTTCCAAGGTTTTTCTTGTAATTTTTTTTATTTTAAATGACAAAATTTTTTTTATATAAGATATTAGAATCATCTAATGTATTAGCATATCATTTTTGTAATCCTATATTTTTTCTCTAACGCAGTAAAGAAACATACAAACGCTAATTGTATGCGAAAATTACATACATTTTTAAATATAATACCTGTAATATAATCGATTTTGTATCATAGGAAATATGTGTGTGCATAGAAAAACGAAAAATTTCCGATATTCATACATTGGATTTTTGTAGACTAAGTAATTTTTCTATAATGCAGTTGATCTGCAAATATCATTAGATTGCTAAATAATGTACAATGTAATTCCAACATTTTTCTTGTAATTTATATGATTTTAAATGACAAAATATCTTTTTATTCAGGATATAAGAATCTTCTAATGTATTAGCATATCATTTTTGTAATCCTATATTTTTTCTCTAACGCAGTAAAGAAAAATACAAACGCTAATTGTATGCGAAAATTACATACATTTTTAAATATAATACCTGTAATATAATCGATTTTGTATCATAGGAAATATGTGTATGCATAGAAAAACGAAAAATTTCCGATATTCTTACATCAGATTTTTGTAGATTAAGTAATTTTTCTATAATGCAGATAATCTGCAAATATCATTAGATTGCTGAATAATGTACATTGTTGTTCCAAAGTTTTTCTTGTAATTTTTTTGATTTTAAATGACAAAATTTCTTTTTATTCAAGATATAAGAATCATCTAATGTATTAGCATATCATTTTTGTAATCCTATATTTTTTCTCTAACGCAGTAAAGAAACATACAAACGCTAATTGTATACGAAAATTACATACATTTTTAAATATAATACCTGTAATATAATTGACTTTGTATCGTAGGAAATATGTGTATGCATAGAAAAACGAAAAATTTCCGATATTCTTACATCGGATTTTTGTAGATTAAGTAATTTTTCTATAATGCAGATAATCTGCAAATATCATTAGATTGCTGAATAATGTACATTGTTGTTCCAAAGTTTTTCTTGTAATTTTTTTGATTTTAAATGACAAAATTTCTTTTTATATAAGATATTAGAATCATCTAATGTATTAGCATATCATTTTTGTAATCCTATATTTTTTCTCTAACGCAGTAAAGAAACATACAAACGCTAATTGTATGCGAAAATTACATACATTTTTAAATATAATACCTGTAATATAATCGATTTTGTATCATAGGAAATATGTGTATGCATAGAAAAACGAAAAATTTCCGATATTCTTACATCAGATTTTTGTAGATTATGTAATTTTTCTATAATGCAGATAATCTGCAAATATCATTAGATTGCTGAATAATGTACATTGTTGTTCCAAGGTTTTTCTTGTAATTTTTTTTATTTTAAATGACAAAATTTTTTTTATATAAGATATTAGAATCATCTAATGTATTAGCATATCATTTTTGTAATCCTATATTTTTTCTCTAACGCAGTAAAGAAACATACAAACGCTAATTTTATGCGAAAATTACATACATTTTTAAATATAATACCTGTAATATAATCGATTTTGTATCATAGGAAATATGTGTGTATAGAAAAACGAAAAATTTCCGATATTCATACATTTGTTTTTTGTAGACTAAGTAATTTTTCTATAATGCAGTTGATCTGCAAATATCATTAGATTGCTAAATAATGTACAATGTAATTCCAACATTTTTCTTGTAATTTTATCGATTTTAAATGACAAAATATCTTTTTATTCAGGATATAAGAATCTTCTAATGTATTAGCATATCATTTTTGTAATCCTATATTTTTTCTCTAACGCAGTAAAGAAACATACAAACGCTAATTGTATGCGAAAATTACATACATTTTTAAATATAAAAATGTAATTAAATATATTTTTATCATAGGAAATATGTGTATGCCTAAAAAAACGAAAAATTTCCGATATTCTTACATCGGATTTTAGTATACTAAGAAATTTTCTGTAATGAGGTTAATCTGCAAATATCATTAGATTGCTGAATAATGTGCAATGTAGTTCCAACGTTTTTCTTGTAATTTATATGATTTTAAATGACAAAATTTCTTTTTATTCAGGATATAAGAATCATCTAATGTATTAGCATATCATTTTTGTAATCCTATATTTTTTCTCTAACGCAGTAAAGAAACATACAAACGCTAATTGTATACGAAAATTACATACATTTTTAAATATAATACCTGTAATATAATTGACTTTGTATCGTAGGAAATATGTGTATGCATAGAAAAACGAAAAATTTCCGATATTCTTACATCGGATTTTTGTAGATTAAGTAATTTTTCTATAATGCAGATAATCTGCAAATATCATTAGATTGCTGAATAATGTACATTGTTGTTCCAAAGTTTTTCTTGTAATTTTTTTGATTTTAAATGACAAAATTTCTTTTTATATAAGATATTAGAATCATCTAATGTATTAGCATATCATTTTTGTAATCGTATATTTTTTCTCTAACGCAGTAAAGAAACATACAAACGCTAATTGTATGCGAAAATTACGTACATTTTTCAACATAAAAATGTAATTAAATATATTTTTATCATAGGAAATATGTGTATGCCTAAAAAAACGAAAAATTTCCGATATTCTTACATCGGATTTTAGTATACTAAGAAATTTTCTGTAATGAGGTTAATCTGCAAATATCATTAGATTGCTGAATAATGTGCAATGTAGTTCCAACGTTTTTCTTGTAATTTATATGATTTTAAATGACAAAATTTCTTTTTATTCAGGATATAAGAATCATCTAATGTATTAGCATATCATTTTTGTAATCCTATATTTTTTCTCTAACGCAGTAAAGAAACATACAAACGCTAATTGTATACGAAAATTACATACATTTTTAAATATAATACCTGTAATATAATTGACTTTGTATCGTAGGAAATATGTGTATGCATAGAAAAACGAAAAATTTCCGATATTCTTACATCGGATTTTTGTAGATTAAGTAATTTTTCTATAATGCAGATAATCTGCAAATATCATTAGATTGCTGAATAATGTACATTGTTGTTCCAAAGTTTTTCTTGTAATTTTTTTGATTTTAAATGACAAAATTTCTTTTTATATAAGATATTAGAATCATCTAATGTATTAGCATATCATTTTTGTAATCGTATATTTTTTCTCTAACGCAGTAAAGAAACATACAAACGCTAATTGTATGCGAAAATTACGTACATTTTTCAACATAAAAATGTAATTAAATATATTTTTATCATAGGAAATATGTGTATGCCTAAAAAAACGAAAAATTTCCGATATTCTTACATCGGATTTTAGTATACTAAGAAATTTTCTGTAATGAGGTTAATCTGCAAATATCATTAGATTGCTGAATAATGTGCAATGTAATTCCAACAATTTTCATGTAATTTTATCGATTCTAAATGACAAAATTTCTTTCTATTAGAGATATAAGAATCATCAAATGTATATGCATATCATTTTTGTAATCCTATAGAATTTCTCTAACGCATTAAAGAAACATACAAACGCTAATTGTATGCGAAAAATACATACATTTTTTAACATAATAACAGTAATATAAACGATTTTGTATTATAGAAAATATATGTATATCTAAAAAAACGAAAAATTTTCGATATTCATACATCGAATTTTAGTATACTAAGAAATTTTCTGTAATGCGGTTAATCTGCAAATATCATTAGATTGCTGAATAATGTTCAATGTAATTTTAACATTTTTGTTGTTATTTTATCGATTTTTAATGACAAAATTTCTTTTTATTAAAGATATAAGAATAATCAAGTGTATTAGCATATCATTTTTGTAATCCTATAGAATTTCTCTAACGCATTAAAGAAACATACAAACGCTAATTGTATGCGAAAAATACATACATTTTTCAACATAATAACAGTAATATAAACAATTTTGTATCATAGAAAATATATGTATATCTAAAAAAACGAAAAATTTTCGATATTCATACATCGAATTTTAGTATACTAAGAAATTTTCTGTAATGCGGTTAATCTGCAAATATCATTAGATTGCTGAATAATGTACATTGTTGTTCCAAGGTTTTTCTTGTAATTTTTTCTATTTTAAATGACAAAATTTTTTTTATATAAGATATAAGAATCATCTAATGTATTAGCATATCATTTTTGTAATCCTATATTTTTTCTCTAACGCAGTAAAGAAACATACAAACGCTAATTGTATGCGAAAATTACATACATTTTTAAATATAATACCTGTAATATAATCGATTTTGTATCATAGGAAATATGTGTGTGCATAGAAAAACGAAAAATTTCCGATATTCTTACATCAGATTTTTGTAGATTAAGTAATTTTTCTATAATGCAGATAATCTGCAAATATCATTAGATTGCTGAATAATGTACATTGTTGTTCCAACGTTTTTCTTGTAATTTTTTTGATTTTAAATGACAAAATTTTTTTTATATAAGATATTAGAATCATCTAATGTATTAGCATATCATTTTTGTAATCCTATATTTTTTCTCTAACGCAGTAAAGAAACATACAAACGCTAATTGTATGCGAAAATTACATACATTTTTAAATATAATACCTGTAATATAATCGATTTTGTATCATAGGAAATATGTGTGCATAGAAAAACGAAAAATTTCCGATATTCTTACATCGGTTTTTTGTAGACTAAGTAATTTTTCTATAATGCAGTTGATCTGCAAATATCATTAGATTGCTGAATAATGTACAATGTAGTTCCAACATTTTTCTTGTAATTTTATCGATTTTAAATGACAAAATATCTTTTTATTCAGGATATAAGAATCTTCTAATGTATTAGCATATCATTTTTGTAATCCTATATTTTTTCTCTAACGCAGTAAAGAAAAATACAAACGCTAATTGTATGCGAAAATTACATACATTTTTAAATATAATACCTGTAATATAATCGATTTTGTATCATAGGAAATATGTGTATGCATAGAAAAACGAAAAATTTCCGATATTCTTACATCAGATTTTTGTAGATTAAGTAATTTTTCTATAATGCAGATAATCTGCAAATATCATTAGATTGCTGAATAATGTACATTGTTGTTCCAAAGTTTTTCTTGTAATTTTTTTGATTTTAAATGACAAAATTTCTTTTTATTCAAGATATAAGAATCATCTAATGTATTAGCATATCATTTTTGTAATCCTATATTTTTTCTCTAACGCAGTAAAGAAACATACAAACGCTAATTGTATGCGAAAATTACTACATTTTTAAACATAAACATGTAATTAAATAGATTTTTATCATAGGAAATATGTGTATGCCTAAAAAAACGAAAAATTTCCGATATTCTTACATCGGATTTTAGTATACTAAGAAATTTTCTGTAATGAGGTTAATCTGCAAATATCATTAGATTGCTGAATAATGTGCAATGTAGTTCCAACGTTTTTCTTGTAATTTATATGATTTTAAATGACAAAATTTCTTTTTATTCAGGATATAAGAATCATCTAATGTATTAGCATATCATTTTTGTAATCCTATATTTTTTCTCTAACGCAGTAAAGAAACATACAAACGCTAATTGTATACGAAAATTACATACATTTTTAAATATAATACCTGTAATATAATTGACTTTGTATCGTAGGAAATATGTGTATGCATAGAAAAACGAAAAATTTCCGATATTCTTACATCGGATTTTTGTAGATTAAGTAATTTTTCTATAATGCAGATAATCTGCAAATATCATTAGATTGCTGAATAATGTACATTGTTGTTCCAAAGTTTTTCTTGTAATTTTTTTGATTTTAAATGACAAAATTTCTTTTTATATAAGATATTAGAATCATCTAATGTATTAGCATATCATTTTTGTAATCGTATATTTTTTCTCTAACGCAGTAAAGAAACATACAAACGCTAATTGTATGCGAAAATTACGTACATTTTTCAACATAAAAATGTAATTAAATATATTTTTATCATAGGAAATATGTGTATGCCTAAAAAAACGAAAAATTTCCGATATTCTTACATCGGATTTTAGTATACTAAGAAATTTTCTGTAATGAGGTTAATCTGCAAATATCATTAGATTGCTGAATAATGTGCAATGTAGTTCCAACGTTTTTCTTGTAATTTATATGATTTTAAATGACAAAATTTCTTTTTATTCAGGATATAAGAATCATCTAATGTATTAGCATATCATTTTTGTAATCCTATATTTTTTCTCTAACGCAGTAAAGAAACATACAAACGCTAATTGTATACGAAAATTACATACATTTTTAAATATAATACCTGTAATATAATTGACTTTGTATCGTAGGAAATATGTGTATGCATAGAAAAACGAAAAATTTCCGATATTCTTACATCGGATTTTTGTAGATTAAGTAATTTTTCTATAATGCAGATAATCTGCAAATATCATTAGATTGCTGAATAATGTACATTGTTGTTCCAAAGTTTTTCTTGTAATTTTTTTGATTTTAAATGACAAAATTTCTTTTTATATAAGATATTAGAATCATCTAATGTATTAGCATATCATTTTTGTAATCGTATATTTTTTCTCTAACGCAGTAAAGAAACATACAAACGCTAATTGTATGCGAAAATTACGTACATTTTTCAACATAAAAATGTAATTAAATATATTTTTATCATAGGAAATATGTGTATGCCTAAAAAAACGAAAAATTTCCGATATTCTTACATCGGATTTTAGTATACTAAGAAATTTTCTGTAATGAGGTTAATCTGCAAATATCATTAGATTGCTGAATAATGTGCAATGTAATTCCAACAATTTTCATGTAATTTTATCGATTCTAAATGACAAAATTTCTTTCTATTAGAGATATAAGAATCATCAAATGTATATGCATATCATTTTTGTAATCCTATAGAATTTCTCTAACGCATTAAAGAAACATACAAACGCTAATTGTATGCGAAAAATACATACATTTTTTAACATAATAACAGTAATATAAACGATTTTGTATTATAGAAAATATATGTATATCTAAAAAAACGAAAAATTTTCGATATTCATACATCGAATTTTAGTATACTAAGAAATTTTCTGTAATGCGGTTAATCTGCAAATATCATTAGATTGCTGAATAATGTTCAATGTAATTTTAACATTTTTGTTGTTATTTTATCGATTTTTAATGACAAAATTTCTTTTTATTAAAGATATAAGAATAATCAAGTGTATTAGCATATCATTTTTGTAATCCTATAGAATTTCTCTAACGCATTAAAGAAACATACAAACGCTAATTGTATGCGAAAAATACATACATTTTTCAACATAATAACAGTAATATAAACAATTTTGTATCATAGAAAATATATGTATATCTAAAAAAACGAAAAATTTTCGATATTCATACATCGAATTTTAGTATACTAAGAAATTTTCTGTAATGCGGTTAATCTGCAAATATCATTAGATTGCTGAATAATGTACATTGTTGTTCCAAGGTTTTTCTTGTAATTTTTTTTATTTTAAATGACAAAATTTTTTTTATATAAGATATTAGAATCATCTAATGTATTAGCATATCATTTTTGTAATCCTATATTTTTTCTCTAACGCAGTAAAGAAACATACAAACGCTAATTGTATGCGAAAATTACATACATTTTTAAATATAATACCTGTAATATAATCGATTTTGTATCATAGGAAATATGTGTGTGCATAGAAAAACGAAAAATTTCCGATATTCTTACATCAGATTTTTGTAGATTAAGTAATTTTTCTATAATGCAGATAATCTGCAAATATCATTAGATTGCTGAATAATGTACATTGTTGTTCCAAGGTTTTTCTTGTAATTTTTTTTATTTTAAATGACAAAATTTTTTTTATATAAGATATTAGAATCATCTAATGTATTAGCATATCATTTTTGTAATCCTATATTTTTTCTCTAACGCAGTAAAGAAACATACAAACGCTAATTTTATGCGAAAATTACATACATTTTTAAATATAATACCTGTAATATAATCGATTTTGTATCATAGGAAATATGTGTGTATAGAAAAACGAAAAATTTCCGATATTCATACATTTGTTTTTTGTAGACTAAGTAATTTTTCTATAATGCAGTTGATCTGCAAATATCATTAGATTGCTAAATAATGTACAATGTAATTCCAACATTTTTCTTGTAATTTATATCGATTTTAAATGACAAAATATCTTTTTATTCAGGATATAAGAATCTTCTAATGTATTAGCATATCATTTTTGTAATCCTATATTTTTTCTCTAACGCAGTAAAGAAAAATACAAACGCTAATTGTATGCGAAAATTACATACATTTTTAAATATAATACCTGTAATATAATCGATTTTGTATCATAGGAAATATGTGTATGCATAGAAAAACGAAAAATTTCCGATATTCTTACATCAGATTTTTGTAGATTAAGTAATTTTTCTATAATGCAGATAATCTGCAAATATCATTAGATTGCTGAATAATGTACATTGTTGTTCCAAAGTTTTTCTTGTAATTTTTTTGATTTTAAATGACAAAATTTCTTTTTATTCAAGATATAAGAATCATCTAATGTATTAGCATATCATTTTTGTAATCCTATATTTTTTCTCTAACGCAGTAAAGAAACATACAAACGCTAATTGTATACGAAAATTACATACATTTTTAAATATAATACCTGTAATATAATTGACTTTGTATCGTAGGAAATATGTGTATGCATAGAAAAACGAAAAATTTCCGATATTCTTACATCGGATTTTTGTAGATTAAGTAATTTTTCTATAATGCAGATAATCTGCAAATATCATTAGATTGCTGAATAATGTACATTGTTGTTCCAAAGTTTTTCTTGTAATTTTTTTGATTTTAAATGACAAAATTTCTTTTTATATAAGATATTAGAATCATCTAATGTATTAGCATATCATTTTTGTAATCCTATATTTTTTCTCTAACGCAGTAAAGAAACATACAAACGCTAATTGTATGCGAAAATTACATACATTTTTAAATATAATACCTGTAATATAATCGATTTTGTATCATAGGAAATATGTGTGTGCATAGAAAAACGAAAAATTTCCGATATTTTAATCGGATTTTTGTAGATTAAGTAATTTTTCTATAATGCAGATTCTGCAAATATCATTAGATTGCTGATAATGTACATTGTTGTTCCAAGGTTTTTCTTGTTTTTTTTTATTTTAAATGACAAAATTTTTTTATATAAGTATTAGAATATCTATGTTTAGCATTCATTTTTGTATCCTTTTTTTTCTCTAACGAGTAAAGAAACATACAAAGTAATTTTATGGAAATTACTAATTTTTATTTACCTGTAATATATGATTTTGTTCATAGGTATGTGTGTATAGAAAAACGAAAAATTTCCGATATTCATATTGGTTTTTTGTAGACTAAGTAATTTTTCTATAATGCAGTTGATCTGCAAATATCATTAGATTGCTAAATAATGTACATGTAATTCCAACATTTTTCTTGTAATTTTATCGATTTTAAATGACAAAATATCTTTTTATTCAGGATATAAGAATCTTCTAATGTATTAGATATATTTTTGTAATCCTATATTTTTTCTTAAGCAGTAAAGAAAAATACAAAGCTAATTGTATGCGAAAATTACATAATTTTTAAATATAATACCTGTAATATAATCGATTTTGTATCATAGGAATATGTGTATGCATAGAAAAACGAAAAATTTCCGATATTCTTACATCAGATTTTTGTAGATTAAGTAATTTTTCTATAATGCAGATAATCTGAAATATCATTAGATTGCTGAATAATGTACATTGTTGTTCCAAAGTTTTTTTGTAATTTTTTTGATTTTAAATGACAATTTTTTTATTCAAGATATAAAATCATCTAATGTTTAGCATATCATTTTTGTAATCCTATATTTTTTCTCTAACGCAGTAAAGAAACATACGCTAATTTATCGAAAATCTATTTTTAAATATAATACCTGTAATATAATCGATTTTGTATCATAGGTTTGTTGCATAGAAAAACGAAAAATTTGTATTCTTACATCGGATTTTTGTATACTAAGAATTTTTCTGTAATGAGGTTAATCTGCAAATATCATTAGATTGCTGAATAATGTGCAATGTAGTTCCAACGTTTTTCTTGTAATTTTATGATTTTAAATGACAAAATTTCTTTTTATTCAGGATATAAGAATATTAATGTATTAGTTATTTTTGTAATCCTATATTTTTTCTCTAACGCAGTAAAGAAAATACAAGTATTTATCGATATAATTAAATATAATACTTATATAAGATTGTATGTAGGTTGTGTATGCTAGAAAAACGAAAATTTTATTCTTAATCGGATTTTTGTAGATTAAGTAATTTTTCTATAATGCAGATAATCTGCAAATATCATTAGATTGCTGAATAATGTACATTGTTGTTCCAAAGTTTTTCTTGTAATTTTTTTGATTTTAAATGACAAAATTTCTTTTTATTCAAGATATAAGAATCATCTAATGTATTAGCATATCATTTTTGTAATCCTATATTTTTTCTCTAACGCAGTAAAGAAACATACAAACGCTAATTGTATACGAAAATTACATACATTTTTAAATATAATACCTGTAATATAATTGACTTTGTATCGTAGGAAATATGTGTATGCATAGAAAAACGAAAAATTTCCGATATTCTTACATCGGATTTTTGTAGATTAAGTAATTTTTCTATAATGCAGATAATCTGCAAATATCATTAGATTGCTGAATAATGTACATTGTTGTTCCAAAGTTTTTCTTGTAATTTTTTTGATTTTAAATGACAAAATTTCTTTTTATATAAGATATTAGAATCATCTAATGTATTAGCATATCATTTTTGTAATCGTATATTTTTTCTCTAACGCAGTAAAGAAACATACAAACGCTAATTGTATGCGAAAATTACGTACATTTTTCAACATAAAAATGTAATTAAATATATTTTTATCATAGGAAATATGTGTATGCCTAAAAAAACGAAAAATTTCCGATATTCTTACATCGGATTTTAGTATACTAAGAAATTTTCTGTAATGAGGTTAATCTGCAAATATCATTAGATTGCTGAATAATGTGCAATGTAGTTCCAACGTTTTTCTTGTAATTTATATGATTTTAAATGACAAAATTTCTTTTTATTCAGGATATAAGAATCATCTAATGTATTAGCATATCATTTTTGTAATCCTATATTTTTTCTCTAACGCAGTAAAGAAACATACAAACGCTAATTGTATACGAAAATTACATACATTTTTAAATATAATACCTGTAATATAATTGACTTTGTATCGTAGGAAATATGTGTATGCATAGAAAAACGAAAAATTTCCGATATTCTTACATCGGATTTTTGTAGATTAAGTAATTTTTCTATAATGCAGATAATCTGCAAATATCATTAGATTGCTGAATAATGTACATTGTTGTTCCAAAGTTTTTCTTGTAATTTTTTTGATTTTAAATGACAAAATTTCTTTTTATATAAGATATTAGAATCATCTAATGTATTAGCATATCATTTTTGTAATCCTATATTTTTTCTCTAACG
The DNA here is from genome assembly GCF_049000335.1 of Polistes dominula. NCBI lineage: Eukaryota > Metazoa > Arthropoda > Insecta > Hymenoptera > Vespidae > Polistes > Polistes dominula. The sequence continues at coordinate 20,545 of NW_028300859.1, forward strand.
CAGTAAAGAAACATACAAACGGTAATTGTATGCGAAAATTACGTACATTTTTCAACATAAAAATGTAATTAAATATATTTTTATCATAGGAAATATGTGTATGCCTAAAAAAACGAAAAATTTCCGATATTCTTACATCGGATTTTAGTATACTAAGAAATTTTTCTGTAATGAGGTTAATCTGCAAATATCATTAGATTGCTGAATAATGTGCAATGTAGTTCCAACGTTTTTCTTGTAATTTATATGATTTTAAATGACAAAATTTCTTTTTATTCAGGATATAAGAATCATCTAATGTATTAGCATATCATTTTTGTAATCCTATATTTTTTCTCTAACGCAGTAAAGAAACATACAAACGCTAATTGTATACGAAAATTACATACATTTTTAAATATAATACCTGTAATATAATTGACTTTGTATCGTAGGAAATATGTGTATGCATAGAAAAACGAAAAATTTCCGATATTCTTACATCGGATTTTTGTAGATTAAGTAATTTTTCTATAATGCAGATAATCTGCAAATATCATTAGATTGCTGAATAATGTACATTGTTGTTCCAAAGTTTTTCTTGTAATTTTTTTGATTTTAAATGACAAAATTTCTTTTTATATAAGATATTAGAATCATCTAATGTATTAGCATATCATTTTTGTAATCCTATATTTTTTCTCTAACGCAGTAAAGAAACATACAAACGCTAATTGTATGCGAAAATTACATACATTTTTAAATATAATACCTGTAATATAATCGATTTTGTATCATAGGAAATATGTGTGTGCATAGAAAAACGAAAAATTTCCGATATTCTTACATCAGATTTTTGTAGATTAAGTAATTTTTCTATAATGCAGATAATCTGCAAATATCATTAGATTGCTGAATAATGTACATTGTTGTTCCAAGGTTTTTCTTGTAATTTTTTTGATTTTAAATGACAAAATTTTTTTTATATAAGATATTAGAATCATCTAATGTATTAGCATATCATTTTTGTAATCCTATATTTTTTCTCTAACGCAGTAAAGAAACATACAAACGCTAATTTATGCGAAAATTACATACATTTTTAAATATAATACCTGTAATATAATCGATTTTGTATCATAGGAAATATGTGTGTATAGAAAAACGAAAAATTTCCGATATTCATACATTTGTTTTTTGTAGATAAGTAATTTTTCTATAATGCAGTTGATCTGCAAATATCATTAGATTGCTAAATAATGTACAATGTAATTCCAACATTTTTCTTGTAATTTTATCGAGTATTAAATGACAAAATATCTTTTTATTCAGGATATAAGAATCTTCTAATGTATTAGCATATCATTTTTGTAATCCTATATTTTTTCTCTAACGCAGTAAAGAAAAATACAAACGCTAATTGTATGCGAAAATTACATACATTTTTAAATATAAAAATGTAATTAAATATATTTTTATCATAGGAAATATGTGTATGCCTAAAAAAACGAAAAATTTCCGATATTCTTACATCGGATTTTAGTATACTAAGAAATTTTCTGTAATGAGGTTAATCTGCAAATATCATTAGATTGCTGAATAATGTGCAATGTAGTTCCAACGTTTTTCTTGTAATTTATATGATTTTAAATGACAAAATTTCTTTTTATTCAGGATATAAGAATCATCTAATGTATTAGCATATCATTTTTGTAATCCTATATTTTTTCTCTAACGCAGTAAAGAAACATACAAACGCTAATTGTATACGAAAATTACATACATTTTTAAATATAATACCTGTAATATAATTGACTTTGTATCGTAGGAAATATGTGTATGCATAGAAAAACGAAAAATTTCCGATATTCTTACATCGGATTTTTGTAGATTAAGTAATTTTTCTATAATGCAGATAATCTGCAAATATCATTAGATTGCTGAATAATGTACATTGTTGTTCCAAAGTTTTTCTTGTAATTTTTTTGATTTTAAATGACAAAATTTCTTTTTATATAAGATATTAGAATCATCTAATGTATTAGCATATCATTTTTGTAATCGTATATTTTTTCTCTAACGCAGTAAAAAAACATACAAACGCTAATTGTATGCGAAAATTACGTACATTTTTCAACATAAAAATGTAATTAAATATATTTTTATCATAGGAAATATGTGTATGCCTAAAAAAACGAAAAATTTCCGATATTCTTACATCGGATTTTAGTATACTAAGAAATTTTCTGTAATGAGGTTAATCTGCAAATATCATTAGATTGCTGAATAATGTGCAATGTAGTTCCAACGTTTTTCTTGTAATTTATATGATTTTAAATGACAAAATTTCTTTTTATTCAGGATATAAGAATCATCTAATGTATTAGCATATCATTTTTGTAATCCTATATTTTTTCTCTAACGCAGTAAAGAAACATACAAACGCTAATTGTATACGAAAATTACATACATTTTTAAATATAATACCTGTAATATAATTGACTTTGTATCGTAGGAAATATGTGTATGCATAGAAAAACGAAAAATTTCCGATATTCTTACATCGGATTTTTGTAGATTAAGTAATTTTTCTATAATGCAGATAATCTGCAAATATCATTAGATTGCTGAATAATGTACATTGTTGTTCCAAAGTTTTTCTTGTAATTTTTTTGATTTTAAATGACAAAATTTCTTTTTATATAAGATATTAGAATCATCTAATGTATTAGCATATCATTTTTGTAATCGTATATCTTTTCTCTAACGCAGTAAAGAAACATACAAACGCTAATTGTATGCGAAAATTACGTACATTTTTCAACATAAAAATGTAATTAAATATATTTTTATCATAGGAAATATGTGTATGCCTAAAAAAACGAAAAATTTCCGATATTCTTACATCGGATTTTAGTATACTAAGAAATTTTCTGTAATGAGGTTAATCTGCAAATATCATTAGATTGCTGAATAATGTGCAATGTAATTCCAACAATTTTCATGTAATTTTATCGATTCTAAATGACAAAATTTCTTTCTATTAGAGATATAAGAATCATCAAATGTATATGCATATCATTTTTGTAATCCTATAGAATTTCTCTAACGCATTAAAGAAACATACAAACGCTAATTGTATGCGAAAAATACATACATTTTTTAACATAATAACAGTAATATAAACGATTTTGTATTATAGAAAATATATGTATATCTAAAAAAACGAAAAATTTTCGATATTCATACATCGAATTTTAGTATACTAAGAAATTTTCTGTAATGCGGTTAATCTGCAAATATCATTAGATTGCTGAATAATGTTCAATGTAATTTTAACATTTTTGTTGTTATTTTATCGATTTTTAATGACAAAATTTCTTTTTATTAAAGATATAAGAATAATCAAGTGTATTAGCATATCATTTTTGTAATCCTATAGAATTTCTCTAACGCATTAAAGAAACATACAAACGCTAATTGTATGCGAAAAATACATACATTTTTCAACATAATAACAGTAATATAAACAATTTTGTATCATAGAAAATATATGTATATCTAAAAAAACGAAAAATTTTCGATATTCATACATCGAATTTTAGTATACTAAGAAATTTTCTGTAATGCGGTTAATCTGCAAATATCATTAGATTGCTGAATAATGTACATTGTTGTTCCAAGGTTTTTCTTGTAATTTTTTTTATTTTAAATGACAAAATTTTTTTTATATAAGATATTAGAATCATCTAATGTATTAGCATATCATTTTTGTAATCCTATATTTTTTCTCTAACGCAGTAAAGAAACATACAAACGCTAATTGTATGCGAAAATTACATACATTTTTAAATATAATACCTGTAATATAATCGATTTTGTATCATAGGAAATATGTGTGTGCATAGAAAAACGAAAAATTTCCGATATTCTTACATCAGATTTTTGTAGATTAAGTAATTTTTCTATAATGCAGATAATCTGCAAATATCATTAGATTGCTGAATAATGTACATTGTTGTTCCAAGGTTTTTCTTGTAATTTTTTTTATTTTAAATGACAAAATTTTTTTTATATAAGATATTAGAATCATCTAATGTATTAGCATATCATTTTTGTAATCCTATATTTTTTCTCTAACGCAGTAAAGAAACATACAAACGCTAATTTTATGCGAAAATTACATACATTTTTAAATATAATACCTGTAATATAATCGATTTTGTATCATAGGAAATATGTGTGTATAGAAAAACGAAAAATTTCCGATATTCATACATTTGTTTTTTGTAGACTAAGTAATTTTTCTATAATGCAGTTGATCTGCAAATATCATTAGATTGCTAAATAATGTACAATGTAATTCCAACATTTTTCTTGTAATTTTATCGAGATTAAATGACAAAATATCTTTTTATTCAGGATATAAGAATCTTCTAATGTATTAGCATATCATTTTTGTAATCCTATATTTTTTCTCTAACGCAGTAAAGAAAAATACAAACGCTAATTGTATGCGAAAATTACATACATTTTTAAATATAAAAATGTAATTAAATATATTTTTATCATAGGAAATATGTGTATGCCTAAAAAAACGAAAAATTTCCGATATTCTTACATCGGATTTTAGTATACTAAGAAATTTTCTGTAATGAGGTTAATCTGCAAATATCATTAGATTGCTGAATAATGTGCAATGTAGTTCCAACGTTTTTCTTGTAATTTATATGATTTTAAATGACAAAATTTCTTTTTATTCAGGATATAAGAATCATCTAATGTATTAGCATATCATTTTTGTAATCCTATATTTTTTCTCTAACGCAGTAAAGAAACATACAAACGCTAATTGTATACGAAAATTACATACATTTTTAAATATAATACCTGTAATATAATTGACTTTGTATCGTAGGAAATATGTGTATGCATAGAAAAACGAAAAATTTCCGATATTCTTACATCGGATTTTTGTAGATTAAGTAATTTTTCTATAATGCAGATAATCTGCAAATATCATTAGATTGCTGAATAATGTACATTGTTGTTCCAAAGTTTTTCTTGTAATTTTTTTGATTTTAAATGACAAAATTTCTTTTTATATAAGATATTAGAATCATCTAATGTATTAGCATATCATTTTTGTAATCGTATATTTTTTCTCTAACGCAGTAAAGAAACATACAAACGCTAATTGTATGCGAAAATTACGTACATTTTTCAACATAAAAATGTAATTAAATATATTTTTATCATAGGAAATATGTGTATGCCTAAAAAAACGAAAAATTTCCGATATTCTTACATCGGATTTTAGTATACTAAGAAATTTTCTGTAATGAGGTTAATCTGCAAATATCATTAGATTGCTGAATAATGTGCAATGTAGTTCCAACGTTTTTCTTGTAATTTATATGATTTTAAATGACAAAATTTCTTTTTATTCAGGATATAAGAATCATCTAATGTATTAGCATATCATTTTTGTAATCCTATATTTTTTCTCTAACGCAGTAAAGAAACATACAAACGCTAATTGTATACGAAAATTACATACATTTTTAAATATAATACCTGTAATATAATTGACTTTGTATCGTAGGAAATATGTGTATGCATAGAAAAACGAAAAATTTCCGATATTCTTACATCGGATTTTTGTAGATTAAGTAATTTTTCTATAATGCAGATAATCTGCAAATATCATTAGATTGCTGAATAATGTACATTGTTGTTCCAAAGTTTTTCTTGTAATTTTTTTGATTTTAAATGACAAAATTTCTTTTTATATAAGATATTAGAATCATCTAATGTATTAGCATATCATTTTTGTAATCGTATATTTTTTCTCTAACGCAGTAAAGAAACATACAAACGCTAATTGTATGCGAAAATTACGTACATTTTTCAACATAAAAATGTAATTAAATATATTTTTATCATAGGAAATATGTGTATGCCTAAAAAAACGAAAAATTTCCGATATTCTTACATCGGATTTTAGTATACTAAGAAATTTTCTGTAATGAGGTTAATCTGCAAATATCATTAGATTGCTGAATAATGTGCAATGTAATTCCAACAATTTTCATGTAATTTTATCGATTCTAAATGACAAAATTTCTTTCTATTAGAGATATAAGAATCATCAAATGTATATGCATATCATTTTTGTAATCCTATAGAATTTCTCTAACGCATTAAAGAAACATACAAACGCTAATTGTATGCGAAAAATACATACATTTTTTAACATAATAACAGTAATATAAACGATTTTGTATTATAGAAAATATATGTATATCTAAAAAAACGAAAAATTTTCGATATTCATACATCGAATTTTAGTATACTAAGAAATTTTCTGTAATGCGGTTAATCTGCAAATATCATTAGATTGCTGAATAATGTTCAATGTAATTTTAACATTTTTGTTGTTATTTTATCGATTTTTAATGACAAAATTTCTTTTTATTAAAGATATAAGAATAATCAAGTGTATTAGCATATCATTTTTGTAATCCTATAGAATTTCTCTAACGCATTAAAGAAACATACAAACGCTAATTGTATGCGAAAAATACATACATTTTTCAACATAATAACAGTAATATAAACAATTTTGTATCATAGAAAATATATGTATATCTAAAAAAACGAAAAATTTTCGATATTCATACATCGAATTTTAGTATACTAAGAAATTTTCTGTAATGCGGTTAATCTGCAAATATCATTAGATTGCTGAATAATGTACATTGTTGTTCCAAGGTTTTTCTTGTAATTTTTTTTATTTTAAATGACAAAATTTTTTTTATATAAGATATTAGAATCATCTAATGTATTAGCATATCATTTTTGTAATCCTATATTTTTTCTCTAACGCAGTAAAGAAACATACAAACGCTAATTGTATGCGAAAATTACATACATTTTTAAATATAATACCTGTAATATAATCGATTTTGTATCATAGGAAATATGTGTATGCATAGAAAAACGAAAAATTTCCGATATTCTTACATCGGATTTTTGTAGATTAAGTAATTTTTCTATAATGCAGATAATCTGCAAATATCATTAGATTGCTGAATAATGTACATTGTTGTTCCAAGGTTTTTCTTGTAATTTTTTTTATTTTAAATGACAAAATTTTTTTTATATAAGATATTAGAATCATCTAATGTATTAGCATATCATTTTTGTAATCCTATATTTTTTCTCTAACGCAGTAAAGAAACATACAAACGCTAATTTTATGCGAAAATTACATACATTTTTAAATATAATACCTGTAATATAATCGATTTTGTATCATAGGAAATATGTGTGTATAGAAAAACGAAAAATTTCCGATATTCATACATTTGATTTTTGTAGACTAAGTAATTTTTCTATAATGCAGTTGATCTGCAAATATCATTAGATTGCTAAATAATGTACAATGTAATTCCAACATTTTTCTTGTAATTTATATCGATTTTAAATGACAAAATATCTTTTTATTCAGGATATAAGAATCTTCTAATGTATTAGCATATCATTTTTGTAATCCTATATTTTTTCTCTAACGCAGTAAAGAAAAATACAAACGCTAATTGTATGCGAAAATTACATACATTTTTAAATATAATACCTGTAATATAATCGATTTTGTATCATAGGAAATATGTGTATGCATAGAAAAACGAAAAATTTCCGATATTCTTACATCAGATTTTTGTAGATTAAGTAATTTTTCTATAATGCAGATAATCTGCAAATATCATTAGATTGCTGAATAATGTACATTGTTGTTCCAAAGTTTTTCTTGTAATTTTTTTGATTTTAAATGACAAAATTTCTTTTTATTCAAGATATAAGAATCATCTAATGTATTAGCATATCATTTTTGTAATCCTATATTTTTTCTCTAACGCAGTAAAGAAACATACAAACGCTAATTGTATACGAAAATTACATACATTTTTAAATATAATACCTGTAATATAATTGACTTTGTATCGTAGGAAATATGTGTATGCATAGAAAAACGAAAAATTTCCGATATTCTTACATCGGATTTTTGTAGATTAAGTAATTTTTCTATAATGCAGATAATCTGCAAATATCATTAGATTGCTGAATAATGTACATTGTTGTTCCAAAGTTTTTCTTGTAATTTTTTTGATTTTAAATGACAAAATTTCTTTTTATATAAGATATTAGAATCATCTAATGTATTAGCATATCATTTTTGTAATCGTATATTTTTTCTCTAACGCAGTAAAGAAACATACAAACGCTAATTGTATGCGAAAATTACGTACATTTTTCAACATAAAAATGTAATTAAATATATTTTTATCATAGGAAATATGTGTATGCCTAAAAAAACGAAAAATTTCCGATATTCTTACATCGGATTTTAGTATACTAAGAAATTTTCTGTAATGAGGTTAATCTGCAAATATCATTAGATTGCTGAATAATGTGCAATGTAGTTCCAACGTTTTTCTTGTAATTTATATGATTTTAAATGACAAAATTTCTTTTTATTCAGGATATAAGAATCATCTAATGTATTAGCATATCATTTTTGTAATCCTATATTTTTTCTCTAACGCAGTAAAGAAACATACAAACGCTAATTGTATACGAAAATTACATACATTTTTAAATATAATACCTGTAATATAATTGACTTTGTATCGTAGGAAATATGTGTATGCATAGAAAAACGAAAAATTTCCGATATTCTTACATCGGATTTTTGTAGATTAAGTAATTTTTCTATAATGCAGATAATCTGCAAATATCATTAGATTGCTGAATAATGTACATTGTTGTTCCAAAGTTTTTCTTGTAATTTTTTTGATTTTAAATGACAAAATTTCTTTTTATATAAGATATTAGAATCATCTAATGTATTAGCATATCATTTTTGTAATCCTATATTTTTTCTCTAACGCAGTAAAGAAACATACAAACGGTAATTGTATGCGAAAATTACGTACATTTTTCAACATAAAACATGTAATATAAATATATTTTGTATCATAGGAAATATGTGTATGCCTAAAAAAACGAAAAATTTCCGATATTCTTACATCGGATTTTAGTATACTAAGAAATTTTCTGTAATGAGGTTAATCTGCAAATATCATTAGATTGCTGAATAATGTGCAATGTAGTTCCAACGTTTTTCTTGTAATTTATATGATTTTAAATGACAAAATTTCTTTTTATTCAGGATATAAGAATCATCTAATGTATTAGCATATCATTTTTGTAATCCTATATTTTTTCTCTAACGCAGTAAAGAAACATACAAACGCTAATTGTATACGAAAATTACATACATTTTTAAATATAATACCTGTAATATAATTGACTTTGTATCGTAGGAAATATGTGTATGCATAGAAAAACGAAAAATTTCCGATATTCTTACATCGGATTTTTGTAGATTAAGTAATTTTTCTATAATGCAGATAATCTGCAAATATCATTAGATTGCTGAATAATGTACATTGTTGTTCCAAAGTTTTTCTTGTAATTTTTTTGATTTTAAATGACAAAATTTCTTTTTATATAAGATATTAGAATCATCTAATGTATTAGCATATCATTTTTGTAATCCTATATTTTTTCTCTAACGCAGTAAAGAAACATACAAACGCTAATTGTATGCGAAAATTACATACATTTTTAAATATAATACCTGTAATATAATCGATTTTGTATCATAGGAAATATGTGTATGCATAGAAAAACGAAAAATTTCCGATATTCTTACATCGGATTTTTGTAGATTAAGTAATTTTTCTATAATGCAGATAATCTGCAAATATCATTAGATTGCTGAATAATGTACATTGTTGTTCCAAGGTTTTTCTTGTAATTTTTTTTATTTTAAATGACAAAATTTTTTTTATATAAGATATTAGAATCATCTAATGTATTAGCATATCATTTTTGTAATCCTATATTTTTTCTCTAACGCAGTAAAGAAACATACAAACGCTAATTTTATGCGAAAATTACATACATTTTTAAATATAATACCTGTAATATAATCGATTTTGTATCATAGGAAATATGTGTGTGCATAGAAAAACGAAAAATTTCCGATATTCATACATTTGTTTTTTGTAGACTAAGTAATTTTTCTATAATGCAGTTGATCTGCAAATATCATTAGATTGCTAAATAATGTACAATGTAATTCCAACATTTTTCTTGTAATTTATATCGAGTTTAAATGACAAAATATCTTTTTATTCAGGATATAAGAATCTTCTAATGTATTAGCATATCATTTTTGTAATCCTATATTTTTTCTCTAACGCAGTAAAGAAAAATACAAACGCTAATTGTATGCGAAAATTACATACATTTTTAAATATAATACCTGTAATATAATCGATTTTGTATCATAGGAAATATGTGTATGCATAGAAAAACGAAAAATTTCCGATATTCTTACATCAGATTTTTGTAGATTAAGTAATTTTTCTATAATGCAGATAATCTGCAAATATCATTAGATTGCTGAATAATGTACATTGTTGTTCCAAAGTTTTTCTTGTAATTTTTTTGATTTTAAATGACAAAATTTCTTTTTATTCAAGATATAAGAATCATCTAATGTATTAGCATATCATTTTTGTAATCCTATATTTTTTCTCTAACGCAGTAAAGAAACATACAAACGCTAATTGTATACGAAAATTACATACATTTTTAAATATAATACCTGTAATATAATCGATTTTGTATCATAGGAAATATGTGTATGCATAGAAAAACGAAAAATTTCCGATATTCTTACATCGGATTTTTGTAGATTAAGTAATTTTTCTATAATGCAGATAATCTGCAAATATCATTAGATTGCTGAATAATGTACATTGTTGTTCCAAAGTTTTTCTTGTAATTTTTTTGATTTTAAATGACAAAATTTCTTTTTATATAAGATATTAGAATCATCTAATGTATTAGCATATCATTTTTGTAATCGTATATTTTTTCTCTAACGCAGTAAAGAAACATACAAACGCTAATTGTATGCGAAAATTACGTACATTTTTCAACATAAAAATGTAATTAAATATATTTTTATCATAGGAAATATGTGTATGCCTAAAAAAACGAAAAATTTCCGATATTCTTACATCGGATTTTAGTATACTAAGAAATTTTCTGTAATGAGGTTAATCTGCAAATATCATTAGATTGCTGAATAATGTGCAATGTAGTTCCAACGTTTTTCTTGTAATTTATATGATTTTAAATGACAAAATTTCTTTTTATTCAGGATATAAGAATCATCTAATGTATTAGCATATCATTTTTGTAATCCTATATTTTTTCTCTAACGCAGTAAAGAAACATACAAACGCTAATTGTATACGAAAATTACATACATTTTTAAATATAATACCTGTAATATAATTGACTTTGTATCGTAGGAAATATGTGTATGCATAGAAAAACGAAAAATTTCCGATATTCTTACATCGGATTTTTGTAGATTAAGTAATTTTTCTATAATGCAGATAATCTGCAAATATCATTAGATTGCTGAATAATGTACATTGTTGTTCCAAAGTTTTTCTTGTAATTTTTTTGATTTTAAATGACAAAATTTCTTTTTATATAAGATATTAGAATCATCTAATGTATTAGCATATCATTTTTGTAATCGTATATTTTTTCTCTAACGCAGTAAAGAAACATACAAACGCTAATTGTATGCGAAAATTACGTACATTTTTCAACATAAAAATGTAATTAAATATATTTTTATCATAGGAAATATGTGTATGCCTAAAAAAACGAAAAATTTCCGATATTCTTACATCGGATTTTAGTATACTAAGAAATTTTTCTGTAATGAGGTTAATCTGCAAATATCATTAGATTGCTGAATAATGTGCAATGTAGTTCCAACGTTTTTCTTGTAATTTATATGATTTTAAATGACAAAATTTCTTTTTATTCAGGATATAAGAATCATCTAATGTATTAGCATATCATTTTTGTAATCCTATATTTTTTCTCTAACGCAGTAAAGAAACATACAAACGCTAATTGTATACGAAAATTACATACATTTTTAAATATAATACCTGTAATATAATTGACTTTGTATCGTAGGAAATATGTGTATGCATAGAAAAACGAAAAATTTCCGATATTCTTACATCGGATTTTTGTAGATTAAGTAATTTTTCTATAATGCAGATAATCTGCAAATATCATTAGATTGCTGAATAATGTACATTGTTGTTCCAAAGTTTTTCTTGTAATTTTTTTGATTTTAAATGACAAAATTTCTTTTTATATAAGATATTAGAATCATCTAATGTATTAGCATATCATTTTTGTAATCGTATATTTTTTCTCTAACGCAGTAAAGAAACATACAAACGCTAATTGTATGCGAAAATTACGTACATTTTTCAACATAAAAATGTAATTAAATATATTTTTATCATAGGAAATATGTGTATGCCTAAAAAAACGAAAAATTTCCGATATTCTTACATCGGATTTTAGTATACTAAGAAATTTTCTGTAATGAGGTTAATCTGCAAATATCATTAGATTGCTGAATAATGTGCAATGTAATTCCAACAATTTTCATGTAATTTTATCGATTTTAAATGACAAAATTTCTTTCTATTAGAGATATAAGAATCATCAAATGTATATGCATATCATTTTTGTAATCCTATAGAATTTCTCTAACGCATTAAAGAAACATACAAACGCTAATTGTATGCGAAAAATACATACATTTTTTAACATAATAACAGTAATATAAACGATTTTGTATTATAGAAAATATATGTATATCTAAAAAAACGAAAAATTTTCGATATTCATACATCGAATTTTAGTATACTAAGAAATTTTCTGTAATGCGGTTAATCTGCAAATATCATTAGATTGCTGAATAATGTTCAATGTAATTTTAACATTTTTGTTGTTATTTTATCGATTTTTAATGACAAAATTTCTTTTTATTAAAGATATAAGAATAATCAAGTGTATTAGCATATCATTTTTGTAATCCTATAGAATTTCTCTAACGCATTAAAGAAACATACAAACGCTAATTGTATGCGAAAAATACATACATTTTTCAACATAATAACAGTAATATAAACAATTTTGTATCATAGAAAATATATGTATACCTAAAAAAACGAAAAATTTTCGATATTCATACATCGAATTTTAGTATACTAAGAAATTTTCTGTAATGCGGTTAATCTGCAAATATCATTAGATTGCTGAATAATGTACATTGTTGTTCCAAGGTTTTTCTTGTAATTTTTTTTATTTTAAATGACAAAATTTCTTTTTATATAAGATATTAGAATCATCTAATGTATTAGCATATCATTTTTGTAATCCTATATTTTTTCTCTAACGCAGTAAAGAAACATACAAACGCTAATTGTATGCGAAAATTACATACATTTTTAAATATAATACCTGTAATATAATCGATTTTGTATCATAGGAAATATGTGTGTGCATAGAAAAACGAAAAATTTCCGATATTCTTACATCGGATTTTTGTAGATTAAGTAATTTTTCTATAATGCAGATAATCTGCAAATATCATTAGATTGCTGAATAATGTACATTGTTGTTCCAAGGTTTTTCTTGTAATTTTTTTTATTTTAAATGACAAAATTTCTTTTTATATAAGATATTAGAATCATCTAATGTATTAGCATATCATTTTTGTAATCCTATATTTTTTCTCTAACGCAGTAAAGAAACATACAAACGCTAATTTTATGCGAAAATTACATACATTTTTAAATATAATACCTGTAATATAATCGATTTTGTATCATAGGAAATATGTGTGTATAGAAAAACGAAAAATTTCCGATATTCATACATTTGTTTTTTGTAGACTAAGTAATTTTTCTATAATGCAGTTGATCTGCAAATATCATTAGATTGCTAAATAATGTACAATGTAATTCCAACATTTTTCTTGTAATTTTATCGAGTTTAAATGACAAAATATCTTTTTATTCAGGATATAAGAATCTTCTAATGTATTAGCATATCATTTTTGTAATCCTATATTTTTTCTCTAACGCAGTAAAGAAAAATACAAACGCTAATTGTATGCGAAAATTACATACATTTTTAAATATAAAAATGTAATTAAATATATTTTTATCATAGGAAATATGTGTATGCCTAAAAAAACGAAAAATTTCCGATATTCTTACATCGGATTTTAGTATACTAAGAAATTTTCTGTAATGAGGTTAATCTGCAAATATCATTAGATTGCTGAATAATGTGCAATGTAGTTCCAACGTTTTTCTTGTAATTTATATGATTTTAAATGACAAAATTTCTTTTTATTCAGGATATAAGAATCATCTAATGTATTAGCATATCATTTTTGTAATCCTATATTTTTTCTCTAACGCAGTAAAGAAACATACAAACGCTAATTGTATACGAAAATTACATACATTTTTAAATATAATACCTGTAATATAATTGACTTTGTATCGTAGGAAATATGTGTATGCATAGAAAAACGAAAAATTTCCGATATTCTTACATCGGATTTTTGTAGATTAAGTAATTTTTCTATAATGCAGATAATCTGCAAATATCATTAGATTGCTGAATAATGTACATTGTTGTTCCAAAGTTTTTCTTGTAATTTTTTTGATTTTCAAATGACAAAATTTCTTTTTATATAAGATTTTAGAATCATCTAATGTATTAGCATATCGTTTTTGTAATCGTATATTTTTTCTCTAACGCAGTAAAGAAACATACAAACGCTAATTGTATGCGAAAATTACGTACATTTTTCAACATAAAAATGTAATTAAATATATTTTTATCATAGGAAATATGTGTATGCCTAAAAAAACGAAAAATTTCCGATATTCTTACATCGGATTTTAGTATACTAAGAAATTTTCTGTAATGAGGTTAATCTGCAAATATCATTAGATTGCTGAATAATGTGCAATGTAATTCCAACAATTTTCATGTAATTTTATCGATTTTAAATGACAAAATTTCTTTCTATTAGAGATATAAGAATCATCAAATGTATATGCATATCATTTTTGTAATCCTATAGAATTTCTCTAACGCATTAAAGAAACATACAAACGCTAATTGTATGCGAAAAATACATACATTTTTTAACATAATAACAGTAATATAAACGATTTTGTATTATAGAAAATATATGTATATCTAAAAAAACGAAAAATTTTCGATATTCATACATCGAATTTTAGTATACTAAGAAATTTTCTGTAATGCGGTTAATCTGCAAATATCATTAGATTGCTGAATAATGTTCAATGTAATTTTAACATTTTTGTTGTTATTTTATCGATTTTTAATGACAAAATTTCTTTTTATTAAAGATATAAGAATAATCAAGTGTATTAGCATATCATTTTTGTAATCCTATAGAATTTCTCTAACGCATTAAAGAAACATACAAACGCTAATTGTATGCGAAAATTACGTACATTTTTCAACATAAAAATGTAATTAAATATATTTTTATCATAGGAAATATGTGTATGCCTAAAAAAACGAAAAATTTCCGATATTCTTACATCGGATTTTAGTATACTAAGAAATTTTCTGTAATGAGGTTAATCTGCAAATATCATTAGATTGCTGAATAATGTACATTGTAGTTCCAACGTTTTTCTTGTAATTTATATGATTTTAAATGACAAAATATCTTTTTATTCAGGATATAAGAATCTTCTAATGTATTAGCATATCATTTTTGTAATCCTATATTTTTTCTCTAACGCAGTAAAGAAAAATACAAACGCTTATTGTATGCGAAAATTACATACATTTTTAAATATAATACCTGTAATATAATCGATTTTGTATCATAGGAAATATGTGTATGCATAGAAAAACGAAAAATTTCCGATATTCTTACATCAGATTTTTGTAGATTAAGTAATTTTTCTATAATGCAGATAATCTGCAAATATCATTAGATTGCTGAATAATGTACATTGTTGTTCCAAAGTTTTTCTTGTAATTTTTTTGATTTTAAATGACAAAATTTCTTTTTATTCAAGATATAAGAATCATCTAATGTATTAGCATATCATTTTTGTAATCCTATATTTTTTCTCTAACGCAGTAAAGAAACATACAAACGCTAATTGTATACGAAAATTACATACATTTTTAAATATAATACCTGTAATATAATTGACTTTGTATCGTAGGAAATATGTGTATGCATAGAAAAACGAAAAATTTCCGATATTCTTACATCGGATTTTTGTAGATTAAGTAATTTTTCTATAATGCAGATAATCTGCAAATATCATTAGATTGCTGAATAATGTACATTGTTGTTCCAAAGTTTTTCTTGTAATTTTTTTGATTTTAAATGACAAAATTTCTTTTTATATAAGATATTAGAATCATCTAATGTATTAGCATATCGTTTTTGTAATCGTATATTTTTTCTCTAACGCAGTAAAGAAACATACAAACGCTAATTGTATGCGAAAATTACGTACATTTTTCAACATAAAAATGTAATTAAATATATTTTTATCATAGGAAATATGTGTATGCCTAAAAAAACGAAAAATTTCCGATATTCTTACATCGGATTTTAGTATACTAAGAAATTTTCTGTAATGAGGTTAATCTGCAAATATCATTAGATTGCTGAATAATGTGCAATGTAATTCCAACAATTTTCATGTAATTTTATCGATTTTAAATGACAAAATTTCTTTCTATTAGAGATATAAGAATCATCAAATGTATATGCATATCATTTTTGTAATCCTATAGAATTTCTCTAACGCATTAAAGAAACATACAAACGCTAATTGTATGCGAAAAATACATACATTTTTTAACATAATAACAGTAATATAAACGATTTTGTATTATAGAAAATATATGTATATCTAAAAAAACGAAAAATTTTCGATATTCATACATCGAATTTTAGTATACTAAGAAATTTTCTGTAATGCGGTTAATCTGCAAATATCATTAGATTGCTGAATAATGTTCAATGTAATTTTAACATTTTTGTTGTTATTTTATCGATTTTCAATGACAAAATTTCTTTTTATTAAAGATATAAGAATAATCAAGTGTATTAGCATATCATTTTTGTAATCCTATAGAATTTCTCTAACGCATTAAAGAAACATACAAACGCTAATTGTATGCGAAAAATACATACATTTTTTAACATAATAACAGTAATATAAACGATTTTGTATTATAGAAAATATATGTATATCTAAAAAAACGAAAAATTTTCGATATTCATACATCGAATTTTAGTATACTAAGAAATTTTCTGTAATGAGGTTAATCTGCAAATATCATTAGATTGCTGAATAATGTGCAATGTAATTCCAACAATTTTCATGTAATTTTATCGATTTTAAATGACAAAATTTCTTTCTATTAGAGATATAAGAATCATCAAATGTATATGCATATCATTTTTGTAATCCTATAGAATTTCTCTAACGCATTAAAGAAACATACAAACGCTAATTGTATGCGAAAAATACATACATTTTTCAACATAATAACAGTAATATAAACGATTTTGTATCATAGAAAATATATGTATATCTAAAAAAACGAAAAATTTCCGATATTCATACATCGAATTTTAGTATACTAAGAAATTTTCTGTAATGCTGTTAATCTGCAAATATCATTAGATTGCTGAATAATGTACATTGTTGTTCCAAGGTTTTTCTTGTAATTTTTTTTATTTTAAATGACAAAATTTTTTTTATATAAGATATTAGAATCATCTAATGTATTAGCATATCATTTTTGTAATCCTATATTTTTTCTCTAACGCAGTAAAGAAACATACAAACGCTAATTGTATGCGAAAAATACATACATTTTTTAACATAATAACAGTAATATAAACGATTTTTTATTATAGAAAATATATGTATATCTAAAAAAACGAAAAATTTTCGATATTCATACATCGAATTTTAGTATACTAAGAAATTTTCTGTAATGCGGTTAATCTGCAAATATCATTAGATTGCTGAATAATGTTCAATGTAATTTTAACATTTTTGTTGTTATTTTATCGATTTTTAATGACAAAATTTCTTTTTATTAAAGATATAAGAATAATCAAGTGTATTAGCATATCATTTTTGTAATCCTATAGAATTTCTCTAACGCATTAAAGAAACATACAAACGCTAATTGTATGCGAAAATTACGTACATTTTTCAACATAAAAATGTAATTAAATATATTTTTATCATAGGAAATATGTGTATGCCTAAAAAAACGAAAAATTTCCGATATTCTTACATCGGATTTTAGTATACTAAGAAATTTTCTGTAATGAGGTTAATCTGCAAATATCATTAGATTGCTGAATAATGTGCAATGTAGTTCCAACGTTTTTCTTGTAATTTATATGATTTTAAATGACAAAATTTCTTTTTATTCAGGATATAAGAATCATCTAATGTA
Organism: Polistes dominula; assembly: GCF_049000335.1. NCBI lineage: Eukaryota > Metazoa > Arthropoda > Insecta > Hymenoptera > Vespidae > Polistes > Polistes dominula. Next base: position 39,064 of record NW_028300859.1, read on the forward strand.
TTAGCATATCATTTTTGTAATCCTATATTTTTTCTCTAACGCAGTAAAGAAACATACAAACGCTAATTGTATACGAAAATTACATACATTTTTAAATATAATACCTGTAATATAATTGACTTTGTATCGTAGGAAATATGTGTATGCCTAAAAAAACGAAAAATTTCCGATATTCTTACATCGGATTTTAGTATACTAAGAAATTTTCTGTAATGAGGTTAATCTGCAAATATCATTAGATTGCTGAATAATGTGCAATGTAATTCCAACAATTTTCATGTAATTTTATCGATTCTAAATGACAAAATTTCTTTCTATTAGAGATATAAGAATCATCAAATGTATATGCATATCATTTTTGTAATCCTATAGAATTTCTCTAACGCATTAAAGAAACATACAAACGCTAATTGTATGCGAAAAATACATACATTTTTTAACATAATAACAGTAATATAAACGATTTTGTATTATAGA